>NW_009914125.1:0-28964 GCF_000696875.1 Nestor notabilis
AGGAAAAGGGGTGTTTGTGCTGTGCAGTGCGCTGCTGTGAGGCGGGGAGGTAGGGGACAGTGGTCTGCAGTGAACAGATGGGTCTTGTGGGGGGCTGCCTCAAGGCCACCCCTGTGGAAAGGCCGGGCAGGCCAGGGGAAAATGTAGAGGTGGCTCACCCCTGGTCATAGAATCAAAATGGTTTGGGTTGGGAAGGACCTTAAGTTCATCTAGTTCCAACCCACCCTGCCATGGGCAGGGACACCACACACTAGCCTGGGTTGCCCAAGGCTCTGTCCAGCCTGGCCTTGAACACTGCGAGGGGTGGGGCATTCACCACATCTCTGGGCAACCTATTCCAGTGCCTCACCACCCTCACAGTAAAGAACTTCTTCCTAATACCTAATCTAAACTTCCCCTGTTTAAGTTTGAACCCATTACCCCTTGTCCTACCACTACAGTTCCTCACAAAGAGTCCCTCCCCAGCATCCTTGTAGGCCCCCTTCAGATATTGGAAGGCTGCTATAAGGTCTCCACGCAGCCTTCTCTTCTCCAGGCTGAACAGCCCCAACTTTCTCAGCCTGTCTTCATACGGGAGGTGCTCCAGCCCTCTTGTCAACCAACTTCTGTAGGATCGGGTGGTTACAGAACTTCCTGGCTCACAGGTGACAGCCACTGTGTCTGATAAACATCCATGGACCTTTATGTACAAATACTTCCGTTCTCATTCTTTGGTGTCTGTGGCATCTGGTGGCAGTGAGTTCCACAGTTTCATTGGGTGTTGTACGAACAAAAATGTACTTCAGCTGCTCTAAAAATCTGTCAGCTAATCATTAGAACTGCCACCTCCTAGTTCTTGTGTTATGAGTGACTAACTTCCATATTCACCTTTTTTGGCGCGATGTCTGGTCTCTACCATGTTCTCCTTAGTTTCTGTTTTCACTCATCCTGGAGAAAATATGTTCCTTTAATCTCTCCCATTTGGCCTCCACTCTGACTGGTCATTCTGGTGCTCTTCTCTGTACCTCTGTAGGTGTGTAATACTGTCTTCAAGAAGATGGGAGAAGGATTCCATGGAAGCAGCATACAATACCGCTCTGCACTGAGTACTTCTGAAAACCATTTTCTCTTTAGCTTGCCCAGGCATGAACCATTTTTGCCCCAGTATTGTTGCGAAGTACACGAAAACCTGATGCTGAATGTTTTGAAAGCTTAAATCTGTAGGCTTTCTAAAATCATCTGAGAAATTTAAAATGCTCGATGTCTCTCTGAAAGATGTAGGGCTGATATCAAACTTTGTGAATATCCCTTCATAATGGTCAAATAGATATTCTGTGTCCATAATGAAATCTTTTGAATTTTGTGTTGACCGAAACTTGAAGTAGAAGCACCAGGAGACAAGTAAAATGAACCTGCAATATAACGTTGAAAGATGTTGTCACATTTGAAGCCCATCCTGTGATTTATTTGTTTTAATGTATATATTTTTTGTATGTGACTCAGAAAATTCTCATGCTTCAGTTTGATAATGCTGCAGTTTAGCCCCATGTGACTTGCCAAAGCCCCAGAGGGGCACTGAGTCAAATGGGAGATTAGAAGTGAGAGAGCTCCCTGGTTTTCTGTACAGCCCTTTGGCAGGTAGCTCACAACGCTTCCTTTGAGAATGAATAGTTACTACCTATTGCCTTGTAGTTTATTGATTCACAGTTCCTACAGGAAACCATCTGTAAATATTAGCCTGTGTAATTTGTAGTGATATTAAACAAAGTGATGAGAATCCTACTTAAGAAAAAAATTGATAGCTTTCCATATGGTTCCAAAAAGCTTAACACTGATACTAGTTAGCACAGTGTAGGAACAGCACAGTTCTGACTCAATTTATCCGTAAGAATGAAGACTTAGTGAAACATTAATTTTCCAAAATTACGGAATGTTTTAATGTGATTGTAATTGCCCCTTTGTGCTTTTAATTTATTAACATTGTTATAACAAATTATAACTCATTGTAGCCAAATGCTTTAGATGTGAAAAAACCAGGCTGGTATGCTGGTATCTTGATATAAAGATGGTCTTTGTATAATGCAATCACAGCACATCCATTCTGATTTACTTGGAGTAACTTATGCTAATTTGGGAGTTTCTTTTACGTTGGTATTGTGATGCTTTTGTGTCTCAGGCTCAACCTTTCACATCTTCACATCTTAGCTTTCTATAGTGTGGGGTTTTTTTAGGGAGCTGCACCTAGACTCAGGACAAGCTGGCAGAGCTGGACCTTCTACAAAGGATATAATTTTGCACAGCAAACTGGTTCAAGTGATGCTATGGAAGGTAGCCCTGTGGAAACTCTGATGTGAGCTGAAAAGTATGTTGCTACCATGTCTGATTAGTTCATCAGAAGCCAGTGTGAGTGTGGAACACCTAGTACTGTGTATGAGCCTGGATGCAGTCCAGCTTCTTTCTTACCCTATAGAACTGAAGTGTTAAGTCTTGCTGAACCAGACTTGTGTCTGTTTGGGTGTGTATGCCCTGTGTCCCTGTTATCAGGAGTACTGATGAACCTAGCACAGCCAGTGTCCACATAGAGGCCTGACCCTGAATTGGCGTTGTTCGTGCTGAACCGGAGGTACTATTCAAGACTGAATACTGCAGCATCACTTAGAACTTGCATGTTGTGCTCCACAGTGCACAGAGATGAGCTCATCTACAGCCTTGGATACAGGCTGGATTTGTGCCGTGCCCCATCGAGGGCTCAGATTGACTTCAGGCTGGGATTAATACCACCAATTCCATCCCAGAGTTCTGAAATCCATCTGGACTTCACCGCCCAGCTCTCCTGGGGGCACAGCAGAGGGATAACTGGGCAAGCTTTGCAAAATGCATTCATATTCCATGCGGTATGAAAGTATTTGTATGGCTGTGAATCTGCAGTGGTCTGGGATGCAGCTTGAGCTAATGAACTCAGTCAGAGCTGAACTGGCCCTGCATAGAACTCACTCTGGTGCCTCTGTTGCTTCAGCATTCTTGATCTACAACTCATCACCTGTGGTATATCTGCAGATTAACTTTTTCTGGTGGTGTATGTATGAAAGCATGAGCTAAAATGTGATTGGGTAAAAAATACCACTAAAAGCATCAGGAGGAAAGTTTATAGAGAGAGACAAAGGGATTGTGTTTAAGACTAGGTCCATATCCTGATACTTTGCTGTGAATTTTTCTTATGGGCATGGGAGCAGATTGATGGGAACATGGGGTTTACTATACAGAAATCTGACTATAGTACTAAACTTTAACTGTGCCTGTGTGTTCCTTATTTCAGTGTTTGTAATAGATATTTGTGTTCTCTTCCATTGCATGCTATAGTTCTGATCTAACAAAGTGTTTAAATTATGTTCTTTAGAGCTTTACTGGATCACGGCCATTGTCAGTACTTCCAAAAAGTAAAGCCTAAAACATTCTCTGAAATCTTTGGCTAGAGATTGCCTACCATTATTCCTTACCCATAAGGATCTTATCTGGACCCTCCCACAGGAACTGAAATAGCAAATGTCATGTATGCAGCCTTGGCAGTCAGTTTTAAACTTGGAAGACTTCTTTTGATGAAGCAGTGTGGGCCAACATGCCTATGAGACATGTTCAAAGCTTTTTATGCTTTTCTCATCTATTTGAAATACAAACAAACAATTCCCATTTTCCAAAACAAGACTAGCCATATATTGTGGTGGTGGCAGCAACTTGATAAAGAAATACGGGAAGCATAGTTTTCTGTTGTCTGTATAGGATGTGCTTTATCCAAGAAGGAAAGACCCTCTTAGTGTAAAAATAAAATAAATCATTATATTGAAAGCTTTGAATGTGCTAGAAACTGTTTATTAATCTGTAAACAGTCTTTGACAGACTTTCTTTGGCAGTACTGCAAAATGCTTACCTGAGTACATCAGTGACAGCTGTCTAAAACTCAGAAATTTCTTTCAATCTTTGGAGTCTGTTTGCATTATTAAAGCTTCATGGTTCTTGCTTCTGATAACTGGAATATATTCAAAACACTGTCTTACTCTGAACCAGTTTTTCTCTTTATTTTTGCTTAGAGGCCAAGGGATGCTGCATGCCAGTAAGTCAAAAGTTATTTTTTGTGGGGTTAGATTATCATGAGCCCTCTATGCCCATTCAAGAAGGTAAAGGGCTAAAAGATGTATTTTCAGACAGTCTGTCTTACTAGCTGTAATATGGAGGGAGAAACTCCAGTGAAGCGTTCACAGAGAAAACGTAACTCCACGAGTTACGCATGAGTTAAGGTATGGACTCATCGGTCATGAGAGGGTTCATATTAACTTTATTAACTGTGTAAACTGTGAAAAAATGTGTCCATGTGTGGTGTGTGCATGTATGGATACATAAAGTATCCAACCCCCCAACTCTCATTACTAATAATGTAATTAAAATTAATTAATTTGTGGGAAAATCCCATTACTAAATAATGTACATTTTTCTGGAATGAACAGCAACAGTAAACTAAGCATTCTAACCTTGAAATTCCAGTCTATTTCTGGAACACACCTAATTCGCATGTTCCTTTTAGATAGATGACCTAACTAAAGGTAAGTCTACCTAACTAAAGCTGACATGTTAATGTCAGTGGATTGAGATGACACATCATGGCTATAGAGCTTGCTTTTAATGTCCTACCTACTGTCCTTCCTACAGGGTTCACACAGACCTCCTTTTCCCCACATGATGAGCAACTCTACAGATAGTTTATATCTAGTCAAAGTTACTAGGGGTCCATGTGGCTCTCAACTTAGAAAATGGCTACTGATGTTAATAGGGCTCTTCAGAGGAAGAGCCAAGCCGCTTTCTTCTGCTGGGTATTTGTATGTTCCACCGCTCCTGACATTCTTCCTATCCAATTAGCTCACCATAGACACATTGGATATCTGTCTGGGACCTTTACTTCTGGAGTAAAACCAGCTGGAGGTTTCCCCAGCAAGTGAATCCCATCCAGGATGTTCACAATCAGAGCACTACCAGCTGGAGGTTTCCTCTGGTGGTGTATTCCTGTCCAGGACCTTCTACAACTGTAGGACTATTGTCTGGAAGTTCCCACCTTGGTGGCTGAGATAGGGGTCAATGGCACTATGAAAGTACTGGCCAAGGTCAAGGAGAGACGAGACTACTTCCTGTAACCTAGCTGAACAGTCAGTCCCAAAGGAAGGATGACACCATTTAATTCCATGCTTTGCGAGTTAGAAACTCAGTCCTGCAAGATCCATTTCCTCTTCCTCTGGTCTGCATTAGCAAATGGTACCCTCAAATGTTGCATTGCAGCACAAGTCAATAAACCCCATCAGTTCTGTACTGTTGTACAGTACAGTGTTGTACGTAAAAGTAGGGGCAGATAAAGGGCAAGACACCTGTGTGACTCTGCCCAACAGTACTTCTGGGCACAGACTCTGAGCACTGATCCGTATGACAGAGTGTCAAAATTTTGTTTCACCTAAGAGAAAACTATTGAGTGGCTGGTGAAGCCAGCTGATAGGGAGGAACTCTGAGTAACACTGGAGCAGAGGCTAACCTGGTTACCCTAAAGAGTATTCTGAGGGACCATGAGGAAATGTAGCTTCTGCAGCAGAGCTCAGCTAGTAACTACGGTCCTGTTTTAGAAAAGTCATGGCTACTCTCCTGCCAGTAGGGCCCTTAAATGCTGAGGCCATTAGCAGTTTTGCTATTTGAGAGATGAAGGAGAACAGATAACTTTTCACAGTACAGCTGTATTTTATTCAGTAGGGTTTTTGTTGTTTGTTTGTTTGGGTTATTACAAACATTTCTGTTCTCCCTTCTGGGGATAAAAGATACTTTTCTTTAAGCCCTCAGGGATCTAATAGCATATATACAGACTCTTTTGTTGTTGTTGTTTGACCAACACGTTGCACTGTATGACCTTGCACACAAGTCAACTTTTAAGATCAGAGCCTTCATGTGGAAGTTGCTCTGGATTTTCACGAAGTTTTTAACTGTCCGAAGTTATTATTCTAGTTATAAGTCTAGTTATTAGCAAAGAAGATAGAACTTGGAATTAGTGTGTATCTGCACATACATAAATACACTTTTGAAGGGCACCAGTTTATGCTATTTGTCTCTAATTTCCTCTAAAACGTTTTACCTGTTTGGTTATGAGGTATGTCTCTGTTCCACAGTACAGATTTCACAGTGCTTATCTGTGTATTTTAGATCAGTTAACCTTTTCTTGCAATTATGAATGTTTTGAATATGAGTTCCTACTCAGTATCATCATGATTTATTAGATCTTAATCTATAGTCTTAAATTCGTAATCTTTAATGACTCCTTTTCTTCCTAAGGCTTGTGTGGGAAAATAGCTGCACTTAAGTACTTACAGAAAGTCATTCAGAAATTAGATTTACTCAAGATGATATTTATAGATTAATTGTCCATGAGCTCTTGGCACAAGTTTAGTGGAAAATTGAGAACCTGTAAGTTGGGGTCAATTAGGGGTAATTTTTAAAATAGCTCATGAAGTTTTTGTGGTCAACTATATAGCTCATGTGGTTGTGGCCTGTGGTCATTACTCAGTGTAGTGCTCTAAAGCCTGTCCTAATAGCAAAACATCCATTGTCTTCAACAGTGGAAGGACTGGTGAAGATATCGGAAGTGAAGCATGCATTTAGTACTCTGTATTCTTTAAGACTGCAGAATCTTGACATAACTGGATTGTATTTGTATGAATTACATATATGTGTACTTGCACTGTACATGTTCTATATATATAGTAAGAGTGCAGTCATATACTGACAATACTTATCATGTACCTTTGATCCTTTTTAGCATTGGCCAACATTTGTCCACTGGTCAAACAAGACCAAATCACTTGGTATAAATTCTTAGTAACTTCAATTAGAATTTGGACATCTTTTAAGTAAGTGATATTCAGGTAAGTATAAAGAATGAAGTCTGATTTGGTTTTTTTTTCGTGTTTTTTTTTTGGGGGGCAGGGGTTGTTTTGATTTTTTTTTTTCCTAAATTTTGGGCAGGGGGGAATGTCTGCCTGTTTTGCCACTGTCCTTAGGCATCACAGCTTTTTACTGGAGTGACCATTCATAAAGTATTCTTTTCAATATAATGAAGTAAAGTTTTTTCCCTCTCTTACCTTCAGTTTTCACACATCGATGTTGTATTTCTACTTCTTCCTCTTTTTCTGTCTTCTGTTCCCACAACTTCTGTTTGTACAAGTTTGATCTGTAAATGACCTTGGCCTAAGGTCTATGATGGACAGCCTAACAATTTGCAGTTTTAATGGTCATTTTCTTTGATCTCTAAGGAAACAAAAGGAGGACTATGAAATGCTATAAATACTGGGAGACTGTAAATCAGCCCTAGTCGTGCTGCTGGACTGGAAACGACTGTAACAGTAAACATGAAATGTGAGACTTCATTGCATGAGACATACTGCTTGGTGGCAGGATTTGCAGTATTTTTGTGTGTGTATCTTTTACTCTGAGAACTGAAAACTTGAACTGATAGGAACAGCAGCATTTCACTTCAGAAGTGATGAGCTATAAGAAGCACTCCTAATCCAAGGTAGAGAAAATCTGGAAGTACTAGAGCTGTTTTGCCCCTGTAATGATTATATTACAAAAGCAGTGCATGATACCACGCTGTTCTTCAGGTACTTGCTTGGAACAAGCTGCATGGCTTATTCATGTATTCTTTGCTTTGAATAAAATGGCTGCTTTGAACTTTTCAACCTCCCTTCCCAACCATTCTAGACCACAGTCTTACAGATTGAGGTGCACACATAGATGTCTACATTAAATAAGCTTAAGTTCTATTTGTACATATTTACTCACATGAAAAAGGGGGAGTGTTATCAAGAATTCAGGCATGATTTAGTGTCATTGTGTATGAATAGGCAAACTCTAAGTACTGAATTGATGACCTTTAAATAAAAGGGGAATTCATTATGTTTAGCAACCATGATTTTCAGAAAAAAAAATCATAGTGTTGCCATTAAGATTATTAATGGCTTTAGAGATTTGTCAGTGTGGATAAACAAAAAAAAAACCTTGTCATTTGGTGTACTAGCAAATGCCAGTGACTGTACTTTCTTAGCACAAACTAAAGAAGATAACCCAAAATCTTATGATACCCTTACATACCTCGTTATTATGCTCTGTGAAGACAGAACATTTTTCTTTAAATCTTCTCATGTAAGACTGTAAATTCAGAAGAAGGATTTGTATACTAAGCACCAGATTTAAATACTTAGAACTGCACATAATACTTTCAGTAACGCGTGGATCATACTACTGACAGGCTGCAGAACTCTTGCTTGCTCTGTCTGGTGCAGGTCTTAATTGTCTTAGTGCACTAATCAGTAATAGCAATATGAGAAATATCTACCAGTCTGAAATCATTCGCATTGGGAGAATCATCTTGGCATTTTGTGGAGGTTATAAATCTACTATGTGTAGATGGTGCTATAGCTTCTGAGTCTTATACAGGTGTATTACTGATTTTGGACTCTAGGTTGTTTTTTATCACTCACTTCAGGGAATTACTGCTTATATAAATGCACCTGTGGAAGGGAAGCAGTCAGGTGCTCAACAGTTTTGAGGATAGAATCTAAGATGAGTCACACTGGAATTTGACTATTTCTTATTAACTTGTCAAAACACTGGATTGTAATACAAAGCTTGTAGCAATACTTTCTACACATGTAGAATGTGCTTTCTCTTTTGTTAAATTTCAAAGAAATGGAAGAAAAGAAAAGATGGACACAGCCGCCTTAATTTTTTCTTTAGATCAGAAAAGGTAATATTTTGTTCAAGCATTTTAATAGAACAATGATTCTTTTGTCTTTAAATATAATTTTGAAGTGGATTAACTGCTTGTGACAGGTGCTTTTTGAACAATCATGGAGAATTAAGTCCTTTTTTACCAAATCATGTAACAATGTCAATCAAAGATTTCTTTATCTGTTTTCTTTAGGCATTCCAGCTTCCTTTTGGAGTGACCATTCCTAAAAATAAAAAGAAAGCAGTAATTCCAGAACACCTTTTTTCTTTTCTTTTCTTTTTTTTTTTTTTTGTTGTTTCCTGAGATCTGTTATTGTCTGCTAGGATGATTGATGCTTCTTGGCTTTGAACTAAGCTGAGATTGCTGGCTCACTTCTTGTCCTTGAAAAGCATGAAGGTAAGAACTTTTGACCTGGAGTAGATCTTGAAGTGGAGGACCAATACTGAGATTCCATTCTGCTGGGTTTTTTTACTGCAATTGGAATCTAAAATAATAAATAAACAGTATTCTCCAGTTCTTTTCTGCCTGTGCTTGTCATTAGCAGTGTACAAAGGTTTAGTGCAATCTTGTTTAATAACAGGAATAGAAAAAGGAAGAAATAGCTACACACTCATTAGAAACAAAATCAATTACTACTTTTAAAAACTACCTGCTTTCAATTAAGCAGGAAATTATCTAACCGGTTACTTAATTTGCTCTGGCTGGCAGTCTCTCAACTGCTTTATGCTGAGTGGAGCATGAAATTAAATATGTAACAACTATCCTAATGGTTATGTTTTTAGAAAACCAGCATTTAGGAATGGTATTTTGCATAGTATCAAAAGAAATAATGACATAAAAATAAATTACTGCTGCTTCAATGCATTTGATATTTGAAAGAAATTACTTCATTTTTGATTCTCTTATTCTGATTAATAACAAAACAATCTTTGGTTTGACTGATGCAGATCTATGCTTGGGAACTGGGTTATTTGTTTAGGTGGTTGTTCCCCCTCCCCCCGCTTTCAGATTGTGTATACTGGGTGAAAGTGTTGGTGCTAATCTCTCGCTGCTTCAAGTGTTAAACTCCACCCCATGAGCATCTATTCTGTGTACAATATGCTTTTTTGGTAAAATTATTGTGGGAACCTTCAAGAGATTTTGAAGTTTTCCATTTGGTGCTATTTGCTGGATCTTCTTCAGGGTACACTTTCTGCATCCAAGCTGGAACCCATGAGTTTCTGACTGCTTAAGAGAGATTTTCGAAGTCGTATGTGGCAGGTCATTACTGTATTTTTCAGAGGCATTTCATTGGAGTTCAGTACTGGCTCACATATATGCCTTTAAAAAAATTGGGAACCTGGTGCAGAATGCTTCTGATTGTGAATTAGGCGAGAGCTTAAGCCATTGGCCCAAGGTTAGGCTTATAAAAGTGCTTGAATCAGTCAGTTCCTTGTGCGTATTAGCACCAACCCACCAGCCCTCTCCCCTGCCCCCAAAATGGTAAAATGATCCACAGATTTGCAGTGTAAACTCGGCCATGCAGCCATCCAGGAAAATATATTTGAATTTGAATGTAATGCCTTTGGTTTGATTAACTTGTTGACACAAATCCATAGATTTTGCTGTATATATCACTTTCACTTTCATTTAGATTTAACAACAGATAAATGATTTATACTGTGGTGCTGAGTTAGAATAAGTCTTTTATAAATCTGCAAGTATATCAAACAGCTGTATGGATCACAGAAGTATTCCTTTTTTAACAAACAAACAAACAAAAAATTCTAATGCCAAATTATGATTTGAGATGCAGTAACTCATCATGCTCTCCAATACCCTATTTTATTTCTCAGTTGGGTTTTAATGCTATATGACTTCCAAAGAAAATCAGTGTCATTTTGTAGATTCTTTAATGAACACATCTCTGTTCTCTATAAAGTTGTGAGTTTGAGCCACCAAAGTGGTAAAATTATTGTTCTTTAAGTCTTGACTCAGACATTAATTGCCTTCCACAACTTTTGAAAATGCTTTGAAATTTGGTACAAAGTGTTGGTTCTTCCACAAAGTAATCCCACCATTATATTGCAGAAGTAATGGTTGTGGCAGCAGCTGTCTGCATCTTACGAAAATTACTTGGTATTGTTAGTTGGCCATTAGTCTGCCAGGCCATTCTGGTTTTATTTCTTGAATGGGGGAACAATTTGTTAATTGTCCAAATAACAAAAATAATAAAAATAAGCTCCAATTAAGTTGGATCAGAACTAAAAAAGAATGTCTGACTTTTCATTTGTTTAGACCCCTTTACCCCTCTCTAGCGTGTAAGTTAGAAGCTGTCTCCAAATCTTCAAGAATATAAAATGACTTTTATGTTCCAGTGACTCACTTAATGAAGAAACTGGCAAAAAGAAAACAAGTCAAGGAAGCAAGCTCAGACATTCAAAGTACTTAGAACAGCGTCCCTATATGTCACCCCAATTTTCTCAAACTTCTGCAGTCACAGTCCTGTGGAAAAGTCACCTTTCGTTATGCCTGCCATTGGCATCAATTTTCTTTCACTGTAACCTGCAATCAGAGTCACTGAGCTGAAAAACCGCCTGCTTTCCCTCAGTGATGCCTTCCATCGAAGCTGATGGTGTCCTGTCAGCAGCTTAACCAGACAGAACCACCGGCGCCATCTTCATTAGGATAAAAGCTAATATAAACAAATAAAGGCATTACAGTAGATAGTGGAGTGAGAGTATTACTGAAAAATGTTTTGCAGAGTCAGTTGCTATGTCTTTAGTTTTAAAAATATATAAATGTTATATGAATCTCAAATCCGCTTTTATTTACATAAAATATTTATACATCAAGCAAGACAATTTCACAACTTTAAAATGTATTTTCCTGTTAGATTAATCTTTTCATATGCTAACCACATTACAAGTAAACATTTTCATAGTCTCCACTACATGAATGTGGCTAAAAGCTTCCTTGTTATTTTATAGTTACAGCATTTCAAATGTATCCCTTTTTGACGTGGTTAGGCAGCCTGCCAGTTTTACCACTAAATTATAGCAGAGAAAACACTCAGTAGAATGTGATTAGATTTCTTCCTTCTCCCCATGAGTAAGGCGAAGCAAATTTATGTTCAAAATGCAAGCTGGGTTGCAAAGAATCGAATGTAGATCCATATTTGTAGCGTTAAAAATGCATGCGATTTCTGTAGTTGAAAATATATCTTGTTTATAGTGCTGCTTTCTATTACTGTTGTATTTTGTACTGTTTTGTCACTGTCATCTGTAGAATGATAGAAAAGCATTAGACCATATGAAAGTTAAGGTTTGTATTTCAAAGAATTAGTGATGAATATGTCTTAATCTTTGTTATTAATAAGGTACTGTAGTAAAGTAGCTGTTAGGTCTGGATTCATCCCAATCAGTTGAAAGTATTTGCCGAAGGGTTCTAATTTAGAAGTGTGTTGTGTATAAGCTGTACTTTTAAGAGCAAAGGCTGCATCTGACCAACCTCCGAGTATGTGGTGTGGTGTATGTCCAAACCGTATGATTGATTTATGCAGATTTGAGATCTAGTTGGAGCACATTGTGGTGCCTCTATGGCTAAGGTCAGATTTCCTTCTGGTTGTAATCAGGGCAGAATGGGAGAAGAGATGACAAGCGCCTGATTTTGACCTGATACAGATATGGAACATGGGATAAGACAGCATTTGAAGCTGGGAGTTAGGAACCGTTCTCCCATATACATAGATCATTGTCTGAAGATTTCAGCAGGCTGAACTGCCCCAGTGTCCATCTTTTCCCGTGAACTACAAGCAGACGTACCTTCTAGAACTTATTCTCTTTCAGCTGCTAACTTGAACTCCTGGGCTGTCTGGTTTGTGAATTATGAATCCTAGCGACCAAACCCGCTCCAGAAATGTTTTTGAAAGACCATATGCAGTGGTTTGTGATCACCATTTATATCCTTTAGGGACAGGAGAGACCATTGTGAACCACTATTACATAACATAAACCAAGACATTTTAGTCACCAGTCTCTGTGGAAGCCCATTTGGATGATCAGTTGAGTTGAAGTATATGTTTTACAAAAAATGTAGTTCAAAAACTAAAGTGGATATAACTGTTTATTTAATCACCATTCTAAGAGGCAAGTGCAATAGCTAGGTAGGTAGGAGTCTCTTATATTCTGTTAATCTTTTATAGGAACAGAAGGGTTCAGAATCTAGTATTATAAGTCCAGCACATTTCACAAGTGATCCTTAAAAATGTACACTTATTGCTTCTTGCAACGTGTTCTTTTAGTATTAAAGTGGACTGAAAGATGTATTTATAATTCCATCTCCTACTGCCAGAAGAATTAAATGAGTAACTTTAACGAATATAATGATTTAATTGTCTACCATATATAGATTTGACATTAAACAGATCTTTATAATCTTATGTGTGAGAATGTACCTAATAATTAGCAAAATTTAATAAATGTGACTATGATGTATATGATTCAATTAATTAGGGAAAAAACATTCTGTAAAACATGAGCAGTTGAGGTAAAGATGTTTCATGGGGATTAGCTTGGCTGTTAGGTTAAAAGAAACTAGTGTAGGAGGAAGAGAGGTCCCACAGTATTTTTTTCTTTAATAAACCCCATAAAAATCTTTGGATTTTCAAATTTAGCAAGATTTTAAAATTTGTTTTAGAAAATGTTCACCAAGACATCAAGTGGCTGTGGAAATGGTAAGAACAGTGAGTCGGTAAGCCACACTAGACTAATTATTCTGAGTAGAGAGGTAGTGTATATAGCACAGCATGGATTACTTATTCATTCTTTGTAAACAGCTTTCATAATAATGGACCAATTGAAAGCCTGTTGGCATCAGTCAGTGCACTCCTACTGTTATCATCAACTTCCATTCCAACTCAGAGCCTGATCCAAAGCCTATTGAAGTTGATGAAAATGTTGTTACAGCTGAGGTGGTGTAAGGACCTAAACAAGCTGTTCTGAAATTAAACATGCTACCTCTTTTTAGAACCTTTTTCTCGATCCTTCTGCTAGTTTTGACAGCACCCAGCTCTTGGGAGAACTTTCATTGAGCAAATGTTGATTTTTAGATCTAACTTTCTAAATGGGGGTTATTCTACTGAATGTTCAAAATATGTCCTGCCTGTAACTAAGAAAAATATGACATTCTCAGAAGAAGGAGCACAAAAAGTGTTGTGTGTGTTTATAGATAATTACATTTAAGTAGGGCAGCAGAACACTCATTTAACTTATGATTTGTATACAAATAAAAGATGTAATTGATTTAATTTGTATTACCATGGACCATTGGTGAATGTGACCTGAAAGGATCTATATTTTGGTCTGAAGCTCAATGTGATCTTATTTCCTTTAAAGAGAATGATAGTAATCAATGTCTTGTAGCTTTTGGGATTGAGGTATTGTCTTTCCCATAAAGACTGGAATTTTACGAGCATTAATTGACACTCATATTCCCATTGAAATAAGTAGGATTGTTCCTGGAATGGAAATTATGATTTCTTTTATCTGTAGGGTTTTCATAAAGACATGAGGACATAATTTATTGATCCTTTTAAAAGGTGTCAGTGTCCCACAAGCCTCATGATAAGGCAGTCCAAATACATTGGAAAGGGAAAGAATCAAACAGAAAAGTAATCCCTTTTTGCTATTTCTGTGACTGACCTAAAATGACACCACAAAAGAATGTGGGGTTACTCACTGAAGATGCAGTCAAGATAGATGATCTTCAGATCACTTATTAGTGTATTTGTATGTCATCTTTCAGAGTGAGTCGACTGAGTAGTTATGAATTATAAAGTATGTATGTTACTTGCATATGTCTTGATCAATAGTCATGTTCTCAGAAATTTTGGTTCCAGAGTGGAAATATTCAAGAAAGATGAAATAAATTTTGTCCATAAGATGCTGTATCATAATAATGCCACTTCCTTTCAGCCAAACCAATTTCCAGTACAGTCGTTTTCTGCAACAAAATTAAAGATTGTATTCTCTACTCCTATGTTAACATCATGTGTGCACTCTCTGATCATCCTCTGCTAACATACAAGAATGAAACTGGGTCAAACCAGCAGTTTTACTTAGGTGCAGAAAACTGGAGTAGGGATGGGCTGACTCTCCTTTGAGCTCTGGTCTTTCCAAGGGAAGCACAGGGTTCCAGCCTTGTGATTTTAAGCTTCCACATGCCTATTGGCTGCAATGCCTTAGGTTGACTATTGTGCTTTTACTTCTCAGGATGTATGTTATAACATCTGCTTGCTACCTTCTTGCTTTAAAACCAGCAGTAGGAAGAACACTAGCCCAATTATATGGTCTAGAACTGCAAAGAAAAGAGCCCCCAGTAGTCTAATAGCAGTGGGACTGCAAAAAAATTTGCACAAAAAAACCCAAATAATTGCACAAAGTGTACAAGCTATAAATCTTATCTTTGTTCTAAGAAAGAAACATGAAATGCAGTCACCAGACAAAATGTTTATTTTCTCTCTGTTCACGTTTCTTTATCCTTTTGTGACCTCAGTGTGGTAATATCTAAATAGTTTGTTTTACAACATAGGACATGCTATGTGAAGAGGCAGGAACAGAAGCATTCACACCATGCCAGAATCTGGACTGGTTGATCATCTCTTGCTACTTATGATTAAGCAATAAAGAGGTACAGGGTATTTCCTGGGGATTAATAACTGATAGGGAGGAGTTAATGGCCTGAGGTGCAGCTGAGGGCCATTAACCCCAGCTGGTCATCAATCCTCATTAAAAACCTCTGCAACTCAGTTCACCAAACACAGTGAAGGGCAAACCAATGTTTTAAGCACCTTTGTGATTCCCTTCTCTGTTGTCTCCTTGAATTAGTTCTATTTTAATTTCTTTTACTTTCTAGGGTAGGTTCTGCTTTTCTTACAACAGCAGAAGTTCTGTTCAGTTAAGGGTTTATCTGGCCAGTAGTTGAGCAAAAACTGTGGAGTTCAGACCTTTAAGCATAAATAGGAGTTCTCAGTACAACGACTGCAAAACAAGAAGTGTTTTGGATACTTCAGCCTTTAATTACATGAAAAAGAAGGTAAATAATAAATTTCAGAAAACAAATGGTTTGCAAAACCTGAATTTGTTTTTCAATAATGTAGCACAGCGTTTTCTGTCGCAACAAAGAACAAGGGAAGGGCCCTTGTTAAACTTACTTTTATTGCGTTTCTAAAAAATATTTGCAGTTGGAAGTATTTGATACGTAACCCACCTCCTAATTCTGTATTCCATATACCTAGACTTAAAAAGCTAAGTTTGGTGAATATGTTTCATAGTAGCTGATAAGTAATGGAACGTACATCTTTTATAACTGATTTGGGGTTTACTTAGACTTTGAAATGTCTATGATTTTTGTGTTATGCTAGATATTTCTAGGAAGTTAATCTTGTGAGGGAGGCACTGTAATTATCAGTGTGGTATTTACCCTATGGTAATTTCATGGTTATTCCAAATTCAGATTATGGTAGCAAAATATGAACCTATGGCAATATTTATGAAAGTATTTTTGGAGAATGATAAAATCCCAAAGTCTCTTTTCCAGGCTCTAGCCGTGCTTTCGGTGGTGGCAATACAATACCTCACTAATATCAGAGAGCTCAGCCGGGTAAACTTAAGGATAGATGATTGATTGTGTTCATTACAAATGTCTACATGAAAATCAACAGAAAAGTCTCTTCAGTCCTTACAACTTTGTAGAGATGCTATCAGATGTGACTGGCAGAGTTCTAGGTACAGGAGGCAGATGATAGAATGAAAGGGTGTAATCTGGCAGCAACACAGTGAAATCAATGAAGATTTCTTTCTTTCTTTTGATTCTGGTAAGAGCAGGATCAGTGTTTAGGCCTTCATTTAAAAATGTATAGTTTTACCCTACCCCTGCTGAAGAACTCTGGACCCTGCACATGTGCTAATAAAATCAGAAAATCTCATTTTCTGGGCATACACAAATAGTAAGAGACGTGTGACCTGAATGTTTGAAAGAGGGAGAGCACAAGGCACTTCAGTGTAAGAAATGCTGTTTATGTTACGCTCTTTTCTGATACTATAGAAAACAAAAGGAGCTCCCTTTTCAGAAGAGAGTATCTGGCAAAGAATCCACCACCTTGAAAAACTCATCTCAGTCTGCCATGTGGAGAGGGGACAGTGCTGCCTCCATGCATTGTGAAGATATCACTGTGCAATGAACTTCGAGATGCAAGTAGTGGGAACTGTTGGGAGAAACTTGGATCAAAGCAGCAGTTCTTTGAATGTATTTATAAAAGCTATGTCTTAATACAGCCTTGTCTTTTATTTGGAAGACTTAAGGCAAATAAATATGGTGACTGTAGTAAGTCTATTTCCCCTGCATGGTTTATAAAGACACACCTTAGTGTGTTGCAGGACTTCACTGTATCAATTCATGTGAGTTAAGGTGGGTATTCACAGGCTTATTTGCAGAATCATCCCACTGAAATAAAGACCAACAGAGACTCAAGTTTCATGGAAAGGTTGAAAATGCTACCTGGGCCTTTATATGCTGTATTATAATAGATGAAGATAAACTCTTCTCAATTAACTTTCTGCATCTAGGACTTGAGGAAGAGTCTTACCCAGAGGAAGAGTATTTTGAAAGGAATTTCAGAAGAAAAAGACATTTTGTAAATGGAATTTAAAGCGCTCTTTTCTTCTACAGTTAAAAGTAGTTCAGTGTTTACAGTTTTACTTATGGGGGGCTTCTGAATGTCATTTTACTACACAGCATAACTTGGACTCCATTACTAATCTTTGTGGTTACGTGTTAGTTACCTTTGCTAGCATACAAGTCCTCACTCCTATACGCTGTTCTTATGGCCATATGTCTTATGGTGTCTTGTATTTTCAATTCCAGCTATCAACAGTAGAATCCCATTTATAGGGTCTGCCAGTTACTGAAATTACCAAAGTTGCTGTAAAGTTTTAAATAAATTTTGGGACTATTTTTTTTTTTTTTTTTAAATCCCATCAAGTCAAAGGACTCTTTGGAGGTTGGAATACTTCCCTCCACTTCCAGCTTCTACAATAACATTTTGCATTGTCGGTCATGGAAAGTATATGATTCACTATCAGTTAGTTTAATGGGAGACATACATTGGATTTATTATAATCCCCAAATAACATTTGAATATTGTTCTTTGGCTCCTAGTTGTGTCAGTCCTATACTTGATAGCTTTGACTGGAACTGAGTTGAACAAAGTATATGTAGCTCAGTTCAATTTGTGGTTATTTGTTAGAAAACTTTTTCCTATTTGCAAGGATTTATTTCCTTCTCTCTTCTATTCAGCATAGAGGACCAGTGTGCAGAAAATAGTAAGCTGAGACAAGATGCTGCTGAGTGTGGATGAATATTTAAATGGACAAAACTGGATGTGGTCAGAATGTCGCTGCCTTATGTTTTCTTTGCAACGCTTTTAGATTGGTGGGATATCAGTTCAGTGGGATCTGAGATAGGGTTGATATGAACTGTTGTGATGTTAAGGTCAGAATTGCCAACCTCTGCTTTCTAGCTGAGGATCTTGAAAGCCTTGCATCATCAGTCTTATGGCACTCTGCTTGTTAGGATACCAGATCTTGTTGCTGTGCAGCAAAACTTCTAACCATATTTCCTTAGGGATGGCAAACCTTTGCAGAGCTATTGGATTGGATAGCTACACTAGAATTTCCACGCTTTCTGCTCCCATGCCAGGAACCAAATGAGATTTGTTCTCACACAGGCTTGGCCTTGTCTCTGTAGAGGAGAGCTTGGAGGTCCAGGAATCTGAGAGGCAGGATGTGAGGAATGGCAAACCTAGGAAGTGTTTCCAGGGATGAGTCTGGGACAGTATGCCTAATGGGACTGATTGAAAGCTATAGGTATAGGGAGCCTATGTAGCTGATCATGAAAACTGAGAATAATATTTAATATAATAGCAGATATTTAAGGAGGAGAAGGAAAATGAACAAGGCTTAATTTCACTGAGGCTCTGCAGAGTGCAGGATGTCTTAACTGGGCAATATGACTGAATTTTTTTTACATTTCTTGTTTGTGGAGTGGTTAATGCTTCCAGATTTTAGTCTGACTCATGTGAAGTCTGGCATTGCCTATAAATGAGAAACTCCGCTTTCCAGTTACTCTAGGTGCAGCCCAATGTCTGAATGTGTTGCATATCAGACAGTTTTTTCCCCAAGTTTCTGTAGGGATGCAGGCTTTGTAGAAGTTCTCACATGTTACTTTTGTGGAACTTTAGATATAATTTTATTGTGTCTTTGACATGTAAACAGAGAATGCACCTGATGTGTATGGTAGAAAGCTTATGCAGGCACCTATGGGGTAAGGTTGATATGGTGCATTTTAAATAATTACAGCTGTTGGAGATGGGAACATCTGCTGAGAGAAATGGAGAAACTTTTTGGTAGGATTCAATGGCAGATGTGAGAAATTATTTTTTTAAAAATCAGGCTTACAGAAGAGAGCCAGGATTGCTGTGTGTATTGCAGCATGGAGCTTCAAAAAGGAAAAGAAATAGTCTTATTCCTTCACTGTTTCTGGGGGACTGAGGGAGTAAATCACCTGCAGCTTTTGCTAAGCAGAAGGATTGCAATTTGTTAATAATGGTAGCCAGTTGGAAAAAAAACAAACAAAACAAACCCAAACCAAACAAACAAAAACAAAGACACCCCCCCCCCCCCAACAATTAAAAATCCCAAAACAACAACAACAAAACCCAAAAAAACCCAACAACAAAACAACCAAAAAAAAAAGGCAAAACTTTTCTGGTGTTGGAGGATGCCTTGTAGTATGCAAATAGTCTGATATGTGTGTACCTTAAAACCTATTTGAGCCCTATAATGCTTCATATAAGATTAGAGGCTGTATTCTAACCTACCCCAGCATAACCTGGAAGTCTCTACAAAGGCAGGGGAGTTATTGTCATATGAAAGAAGCATGAGACCATAAAAGGCTCCAAAATATTGTAAATATTAGGAGACACTAATGGATATTGTTGATTATAATTCCAGTCACTGGTTATAAGCCTCATGAAATGAATTACCTCATTTATAATGCATACCATGGGACAACATCTAATTTGGTGACAAGCATGGAGCCTAGCAAAGATTCAAGAGAAATACTTGCTTAAATGACTATGTTGTCATCTAATTATATATATTTTCTAAAGCTTTGTTATTTAATATACCTGTTGTTGTTATTAAATTGAATTTCACACCTTCAAAATATTCTGGTAAATAAATGCCCTTTTCTCTGTGAGATGCAAGGTAGGTGCTTATTTTAAAATGTGACTGGTTTTGTGAGAAAGATAAGAAAATCAAAATATGCTGTTATCATTCCTTACTTTTGAAACAAGAAGGTGAGTGCTATCCTTGGAAAGCAATTGATATTCTTGTACACAGGTTGAAACTGATATGCTAATAGGTAAGCAGAATGCATCTAGTCTGTACTTTAGGTGCAAAAAGCCATGCCAGTGTCTTATATGGTCTTCAGTTTCAGTCCAGATCTTTGACCTTTTGGACCATTCTGCTTGTTTACTCTGACCATTTCAAATGCCTTTGGCCTATGTAATGTTTAGCTGCATAAGCAGAATATGAAACTCCTGAAGTGATGCTATCTAAGTTAACATTTTTTACTAAATGATCGTAAGGATAGGTGTATAAATAATGGCATGTAATTATTTTGCACTAAATATGTCATCTATACCTTGAATAACAGGCAGCCAAATAGTACACTAAAATTGCATTGCTTATACAGCTGAGCTTGTTAACAGTTGTGCAGTCTGGTGGAGGAACTTGTAATGAAATCTGGTCTTCCTAGATCACTATGGCTAGTCAGAAAACATAAAGAATACTTTGATATCATCAGGAGGTAATATAGTCATTATTGCTGTGAAAGTATAGTTCTGTTTAAAGCTTCATTCGTAGACTTTTGGAAATTAGTTCTGGTCTATAATGTGACCAGATATGATACAAAATCAGCAGCGTTTGCTCTGTTTCGGTCTGTTTTACTGATGGAAATTCATTACAGACAAAATGATTATACTGGTGTTACCCAGCACATATTTTGAAGATAATGAGGCTGTTGAGGTGTAACAGACAAGTTGTTTATGATTTGTTGCAAAATCGGGAGAATGTTTTTCCTAAATGGGTGTTCAAATCTTGAGACTCAGTGATTGCTAGAACTTGTTCAGATGGGGAAATCTTGCATTACTGTTCTCGCAGAGTCACTCTGTGTTGAGATTTGTGCATGCTCTCGGAAGCTGAAAATGTTTTGTCTTCTAATTGAGTAAATACTTTTATCCTTTGAGGTCCTTATACACTTATATCAAGGTAGGTTTTCTTCTTGGTTTTTTTTTTTTTAATCAAAAACTGTATTAAGGGAAATATTTTTTCATTTAATTGGTTCCTTATCTTCTGCACTATTCTAGAATGCTCCCAAAGCCCTAAAATTCTGCACCCACAGCAGGCTTATGCTGCAGTTACAGAACAGGGGCAGTGCTTTTGAAATAGGGGGGAGGAAGGTGACCTCCCTTCAGGGGAGGTGTCAGAGACAGCTGAGCTTCAAATGTGTTTCTGCACAAAGGGAAAAGGAAAGAGGACGATAGCTGTTGGAGAATCTTTTGTGTCGGGATGAAGATATCCGTCCACCATACTGACCTGCTCATCACACACATGCCCAGCTTGTCTCCGAGCAGTCGCTTCTGAGTGACTCCCCTGCCAGTTTCTATACTGGGCATGACGTGCTGTGGTATGGAATACCCCTTTGGTTAGTTTGGGTCAGGTGTCCTGTCTCTGCTCCCTCCTGGCTTCTTGTGCCCCTTCTCTGGCAGAGCATGAGAGACTGAAAAGTCCTTGACTTAGAGTAAGTACTCCATAGCAACAACCAAAACGTCAGTGTGTTATCAGCATTATTCTCAGACTAAAGCCAGAACAAAGCACTGCACCAGCCACTAGGAAGAAAACTAATTCTATCACAGCCAAAACCAGGACACTCCAGGTAGTAACTAAGCATCGCACAGCAGCTTGCTCACTCACGAGGAAAAGGCTGAACAAGAAAATTGTGGGCTTGTGGAGTGGGTGAATTAATGACTAAGGGGCACAGGTAAACCTGATGTACTTGTGCCTCCTGTGCCCCAGACTCCACTAATGAGGCCTCACAGGCATCTGTGCTTATTAAAAGTGTTCAAGAAGGACAAGGAGCCCCATCAGGGGAGAAGGAATGAGTAAGGGATCACTTGAGAGAACTTCACGCATGCAAGCAAATAGGACAAAATGGGCTGCATCCAAAGCTGCTGAGAAAGCTTGTTTGTGTCCATCCAAAGCTGCTTTCTGTTATCTTTGAATGGCCATGGAGACTGGGAAAGAGCCCCAATGGGTGGAGAAAGGGAATTGTACCAATCTTCAGAAAAGGTTAAGAGTGCAAAACAGGGAACTGCAGGCTCATCAGCCTCTCATCACTCTATGGGAAAATCATGGAGGGAATCCTCTTGGAGCACATGTTTGCACAGGTGGAAGAGGTTACTGGAAACCATCAGCATGGACTGGCTCTGAGGGAAATCTGTTTCCTTGTGAGAACAGCCAGGAAGTGGAATAGGTTGCTTGGAAAAGATGTTTAAAGACAGCAGATAAATCTACATGAGATTTTTAAATGGAGTGAATGGCATTAATGAACATATGATAAAAAGAACACGGAGCTGTTGGAGCAAGTCCAGAGGAGGGCCACGAGGACGATAAGAGGGCTGGAGCACCTCCCGTATGAAGACAGGCTGAGAAAGTTGGGGCTGTTCAGCCTGGAGAAGAGAAGGCTGCGTGGAGACCTCATAGCAGCCTTCCAATATCTGAAGGGGGCCTACAGGGATGGTGGGGAGGGACTCTTCATTAGGGACTCTAGTGGTAGGACAAGGGGTAATGGGTTTAAACTTAAACAGGGGAAGTTTAGGTTAGATATAAGGAAGAAGTTCTTCACAGTGAGGGTGGTGAGGCACTGGAATAGGCTGGCCAAGGAAATTATGAATAGTCCATCCCTGGCGGTGTTCAAGGCGAGGCTGGACAGAGCCTTGGGTGACATAGTTTAGTGTGTGGTGTCCCTGCTTATGGTAGGGAGGTTGGAACTAGATGATCATGAGGTCCTTTACAACCCTAAATATTCTATGAATCTATGATTCTATAATTAATGCAGTCATGTGAAAATTCTGTTGTGTGGACTTCAAAGATCTATTTACAGTTGAATCTTTACATGGATGGGAAAAGGGGATAATGTGATGAGAGAAGTGTCATGGCATGAAAACATAGGAAAGTGTGCTAGTGGGTTTTCTGGTTTTGTGCTTTCCACAAACGGTGCAATTCATAGGCTAACTGTATGGAGAATTTGCTTGGCATTGTAGAAGATGTTTTCTGCACTCAGTGTAGGAACATTCTCCATAAATCTATACTCTAGCCAATAGCAGTTTTGGACATAACACAATGTTGATAAATTGTTTATCTAATATGAATGTTGCATGAGAAACATGGAGACTACAGAGCAGCTTTCAGTTTGCGCTCCTCAGTGAAGATTTTGAAAAGGCGGTTCAATTAGACTAGTAATGCAAAAAAGATTCCTTTTAAATTAGGATTTAGAAATAATGTGGAGTTCAGTCCTTGCACTGACTCTGTAGGGTGAAGCTGTTTGCCAAATTTCTTGAGGAGAGAGCCTTTTTTTTTTCCTTCTTTTTTTCTTCTTCTCCTGGAAAGATGTGTACACTGAAGTTAGGCTCTGCATGTGGGAACCTAAATACATGATGCAGCGGGGAACAATGTGAATTTGGAATGCATTAGAGCCATTGCATTCCTCTTGGCCTTGATACTCTCAGAGCAGCCTGTCTTCAAACAACCTGCTCTTGCCTGGATGCCTGTGACTCCAAAAGTCTTTTCGGATAATAAAGAGGCAGTTAATTGCTTCCCACTATTTGAGAGGAACAAATATGCTATCCTCGGACTCCTTAATCGATCTGTTTTCTTAATGATAATAAAAGCATAGCAGGTTTACGTGGTTGTGATATGGGATGGAGAGAAAGGGCTGTGGATCCTGTGGGATTCAATGGCTGCAGCTCTGAGGGAACTCGCCCATCGTCTCTCCAAGTGCAAACATCTTTTGTGGAGTGGTGTCAGTGGGATAGCTGGAAGAGATTCTAATGTTGCTCCAAAAGGGAGCTTTCTAAAAGAAAGCTTGTGTTTACAGGCAAAGGGAACTTTCTGGAATAACTAATTGGTTCCAGATTGTTTCAAGTAATGGGTAAAGAAAGGTCGTGCAAGTCCTTATTTTGTCTCTGTATCAGCATGCTAGTGTTGAGTTTCTTGATAGCTCCAATTATTGTTATTCCTGAAGATCCTTAAGGTCTGTCGCCCAAAGACACCTCACTAAGATAACCTATGTTGTGCCTTTTACAGAGGGAGAGCAGATAATATGGAAGAAGTGACTAATTTGTGATAGTTTGACATCTGTGGTCAAAAGGAAAGCAAACTCAGATTCCTAGTTACTATCTTAACTGTCATTATTTTTCTCTGAGGAAATAATCTTCAGTCTTATAATATTTACTTGTTGGCAGAACTGTCTTTTTTAGCCATGTAGATGTTCTTCTGATGCTCAGTTAGACTTCATGATGTTGTATATTTGGATGTGTGAATAGATCCCTCCTCCAGGCCTGAGCTGCCTTGAAACGTTTTCCATATTGGAAAATGAACATGAAGTTAGTTGAGACAGTAGTAATATAGTTGCTCCTACGATCTAAGGCTGCATCATCAACATTCGAAGGTCTTATGATAATGTTCACAAGGGTGGCCTCATTAACACAAGACCAGTAGTGTATGCCTTTAAGTTATGGTATCAAAAAACTTTTATTGTTGCATGCCATTTTGTTATTACATAGGTATTAACTCAGCAGTGGTGGTGTAAGTGCTGATAGCATCTGAATAAATAACACTTGGCTTTCTGCTTGTAGTGTCTGGAAGAATATAGCCTTAGGGGACCTTTTTGCTCATTCCTTGGGCCTGCATCTACTGCTTTTGGGGAAAAGAAGGGATGGAGAAGGGATAAAAAAAACCAAACAAACCCAAACCAAAGGTAATTATCTTTGCTAATAGTCTGTCTGCTTGAACTTGATTGAAATGCAGCCTGGCTCTCCTGTATCGCTGATCTATTCCCAAAGAGAAGTTCCAGTTGTCTACAAAGCCAACACCTTCGGACAGGCACCATCTGGCCAGCTGCTTATTAACTCCCGTGGTCCTGCCTGATTCTCCCAGTAAAGAGACCAGTCTTGGAGAAAGCAAACTAGAGGGATGCTGCCAGGGGCCCCAGGACCTCTCTTCCCTGAAGAAAAATGAATTCCATACAGCCACCCTAGCAGGTGCCATGCAAGAATAATTAAAAGGGTACTGAGGAAAACCAGCTAATTAAGAGGACTAAACATGGAATCCTCTGATTCTTTAGGTTGGCCAGGCTTTTCCTGTGGGAAGGCCAGAAGTCAGTTGTGTCTTTATGCTGTCATTTCAGTTGCCCTGAAACTGAACCTGTGTGAATATTTCTTTGAATCCAAGTACAAGTTAGGGCAGCTGTGGTTCCCTCTGCAGCCTCATACCTGTGAGATTTACTTCCTAGCAATGCTGGCCTGACACCCCTGGTGGCTTTACTCTCCTCCAACAGCAGCAGAGGTGGACTCCACTGAGCAGAGTTTTTAACTGGTTAATTTTTTACTGCAAAGATGCTATGAGGGCAGGCTGGGTTATCCACGGTGTGCAGGTTCGGGATCTATTGTCCCATTGCTGCCATGTGTTTGAATGGAAGCACAAAAAGAAGAGACAAAAACCTTTAAGAAAGATAATATACTATAAGGTAATCTAAAATTGTTGCTGGCTGGAAGAAGTATGATCACTGCTGAGGTATACTGCCAGAGAAATATGCACAGGGAGCTCTAATTTCTGTTGGATATTCTTTCATGTGAAATAAAGGGCCTGCTCTATCACTGCATCCTATGCCTGTCACCATAGGGATCTTACACCATTTTTAAGTTGAAGGAATGTTGACCGGCTTTAGGAAAGCAGTAGAGGGTACTTGTCACAAATGACAATATAGTGCCCCTGAAAAATATTATTTCCACAAAATCTTCTGAAAATACAGACTCTAACAACATAGGAACAATAACAGACTTTTTTACAGCAAGATCCTTACAGTTAATGTGAAAAGTAGCATAAGTAACTGTTACATGATCACTGCCTGACTTTGACTTAAAAAAGAAGATATTTTTTCCTGTTATCCTGTTGCTACGTAGATTCATTGCTAGGAACTATGGTCCAAAAATATTTTCTTTCTTTGATATTCTCTGACAGAAATTTAAAATGAATCCTCGGATCTTTCCAAAACCATAAGTCTGATAGAAAGACATATGTTTTGTCATCTCTACTCCAATGTTCAAGTATTGTGAAGATTGGGGAAAAAAACCAAAATTAACCACAAACGTCTGTCAGCTTGTTATAGTTATGCCATAACACCCTGTATGGCATAACACAGTTAAATCCTTCTATTGTTCCATATTAAAGTCAGGACTGTACAGGGCTTGTTCGCACCTGCTTGCACTCAGAAATTCATTCTGGACAAGGACAAAAAAATGCAACAGACTCAGGTACCTTCTTTCATTTCCACTTTCCTTCCATTTTCTTTTTCTAGAGGGACTTCAATTTTTTTTGCCAAGCAAAACACACAACAGAATTTCTGGCACTGTTTCTCCTTCTGGGGAATGAATGGTGCAACTCATAATCACTAACATTGTGCACAGATGCTCAGAGAGATGATAGAAATGGAAAACTGACCATAAAGCAGCTGCATTTTGGTGTGATTCCCCTAATGCAAGGTACTTGGAAGTTTTCTATTCTCAGTAATTAAAGCAGGGAATACTACAAGAAGGCAATGGCCGAAATGACTATCAGTTATCTTCAAAAAGGCATGGGTATGGAGATATTTTAGTTCACAGGTTTGATTTTTCTTTCTGTCTCTTATCTGTGGAACCACTTTTATTTAAAAAACCCCAAATTATAGAATTGTCTTCCTCTACAGCTATGTCATTTGTAACTTCATTTTTAAGATGTTTTACAATTTTGCTTGAGTACAAGTGTTGGCTCAAAATGTGCAATTGAGGTAAACTTCCATTTGAAGTTACTAGGATTTTAGCCTGTGAGATCATATAGGATCAAACAACATACTAGAATAATCTTGGTTGATGTTTGGTGTTAAGCAGTTCTGACATACAGTGTGTACTAGGAGCTTTCTTAGCAAATCTGCTAAAAAATCAGATGAGCAATCACAATTATTCAGTACAGCCATAAAATCTAGTACTGCACTAATATTCCCATTCAAGTAAACAGAAAGTATACTTACCCCACTTTGTTTTCTTCTTTCAAGGATCTGTACCAATATATTGTCACATCATCCCCGGAGTCTTGCCAGAACATCACTGTGTGTCATGGGGACCAAGAGAATTGAACAGGTGTGCTGGGGAGAATGTTATGAAAATGTTTTATTTAACGTATGATTTCATGAGGGGAAAAATGAGACTATCAACCTAAGCAAGCATATAACGTTCTTGCACATTTTAACATTTGAGGCAATAATTAGGACCTAAAAATCTTACTGTAAAAGATACTGAGGCTTATTAAAAGTGTGAGCGTGTATGTCTATACACAAGCTTTATATATAGACACAAATATATCCTGCTGCCTCTGTCAGTAAGGTTAACAGTGTTCACCTGTGCAGTGTTGTTTTGGAGGAGTCTGTAACTGAATAGCTAATGAGCACTAGGAAAAATAGACAGCTACTTGTTTGTTAGCTTTTAAATGGCCATGCTTATGTTTTGTCCACAGAACTTTCAGATACACTCTTTTTTTTCACCTTCAAATCTGGAATAGCATCTCTGAAAGATAGTATTTCAAGCAAGAGTAAGTGTAAGATTTTTATTTCTCCTTTACTTTGAAAGCACATTTCAAAGCCTTGACAGTGTAGTTGCTATATATATTAGCGCATGTCTAGATAAGCTACCACTTGCTACCACAGGAATTTTAAAGCAAGTGACTGTGCAACTCAAGGTCCTCACTCTGTTCATTCCTCCTTTCATAATGGAGATCAGAATATCTAATGGTGGATAACCTTGAAATTTGGCTAGGTCAGAGTTTTTCTTTGACATGTAAAGCTTGGAACTTATTAAATTCATTTAATTGCTGTATTGCTAATAGGCTTTGGGACCTCAGTGGCTACCTGTGTCCCTTCCTCACTCCTGGATACTTGAACTCCCCTAAGCTCCTGCTCTTCTCCTACCTGACCGGTGAATCAGAAGCAGTTTGTGGCCAGCTCTCGAAGTCCAGTCCCTAATGTTCCCAGCAGAGTAGTGAGTCTGCATTAGTTCTGTTCAAGGGTTAAACTGTGAGATAAGACCCGAGCATTTGAGATCTAAAATGCAACTTTCATCTAGTTTCTTAGACAAAGAAAACATTCTGTTAACTCCAACCAAGCCAAATACAAATGCTCTTAACTCTGGCCAGTTTTCATAATCTGTTTTACTGTTAGGGCCAGGTTTCCAGTGGCTGATCCAAAAAGATAAATGAAACACATGATATGTCTTAAGCCAACAGGCGTTGCAGCTGCTTTTATAACACAAATCTGAAGAAAACAAAATGCCTCAGAAAATTGCATATGAACCAATTTTTCTGCCATGAAACTCTGTTTTCAGACTTCGAATAGCCTGCTTTAGAAGACATCACAAAGCATTGCAGAATGTCTTTGACTGACAATTATTTAGAGAAGTTACTGCCCTCATAATGTAATTTTCCAGTGTCAGTATATAATTAGGCAGGATGAATAAAGAAGAGTTCCCATTGTGAAATACCGAGAAGCTGCTGTGCCCCTCCCAGCCCAATGCTGCTGAATAAATCAAATTTAACTTCCAGTTGTGCAACTTCTGGCTTTCTGAGCTTTGAAGCCTATACTGAGTGTGCTGCACAACTGGTCCAGCTGACTTCTGCCTTTGATCTTCCAGGATCCCTTGGAAACATTACCTACATGTTTAAAAATTCTTTTTGGCTTTTTTTGAGCTTCTCCTCTCCCCCCCCCCCCC
>NW_009914125.1:28995-38247 GCF_000696875.1 Nestor notabilis
TGTTAAATCTGAATACTGTGCTTGTGAAACATGTCGCCTTCATAGAGCTCAAAGACAGTTTTCAGCAATAGCAGCAGCACAAGCTGCTGAAAGTTCCATTTTTCTTCACTGAGAAAAACTCAGACCCAATGTCCCTCTTCTTGGGGGATGTCAGTCTTTGTTGCATCAGGTCCTCTGTTTAGACGGTTTTTAAGAGGCTGAGCTATCAAGCAGCTATCAGATTCTATTTTAAAAGACTAATTCCACACTGTGGAATCAGCATGCTTTTGCAGGTGAAAATGAAAGCTTCAGTTTGGCAACACCTCCCAGCTGCTATTGAGCTGTGCCAATTTTGAACTGTGACCTGTGGTGTAAAGCTTTTATATTTCATTGCTTTTATTCTGAGAGGTCAAGATTACCCAGTGCTCACAGATTTATTTAAATGTCCTTATGAACACTCCTGTTTGCTGTCTGTGTTTGTTACAGTGTGTAACTGGTCCCTCAGCAGATACAGGCATTTGCTAGTTACATATCTTAGCAGTAGTTTCAGTAATATGGTTTCAGGATAGGAAGATAATATTTGGAGATCATCTCTCTCCTGCTAAAAGGGTGAGCATATCAAATACTTCTTTGTAAGGGACAAAAATGTTCCCATAATTGCTCTCTGTAATAGCAAATAAAATTCCTGTTCTTCATATGAAATAAACTCATTGGAATTAAAAAAGATCAGTTCAGGCTACAGGTGATGTGATGTGGAAAAGAAACTGTCCAGAAGAGCATGCCTTAAACAGGAGGTCCCTTTGACACTAGGTGGTTGCAGCATGCTGGAGAGCACCGCATTAACAGTTGCAGGTTCTTAATGCCTTTGAATGCTCACAAGTAGTAGATGAGAAGCTTGTTTATCGGTCAGCAGTGGTCCATTATATTTATGCTCTTCTGCAGAGGGAAGGCCAAATAATTGAACAACCACAGAATTCTGCTGCTTTACAAAGCTCTGTGAGCAAGGTTTTGTAATCTCTGTGTTCAGATGTGGCAGTGACGATGGTGGCTAGGCAACAGTCCTAAACTAGTTTACAAAAAGCAGCAATCCAGCTATAGGTAGAGCACCACATGGAATGACAGTAGGAGCTCTTAGAGCTGGTTTTATAGTGCCTGTATGCGTTCTGCTGCAATAGGGCTGCTGTTATCAGTCCCTCAGCTACCTATTTTTACACTTGCTTGGATGCAGACATCTTGTACTGTGAAGTAGAGCCACCTGGAGATGCAGTAATTCTGTGACTTCAGCTATTTAAAAGTTTGTGAATGCTCATCAGGAAGGTCCTTTCTCTGGTCAGAGGACAGTGATTATACTCTCCAGGTACCTGTGCAGGTCCCCCTCCCCCTAACCAAAATATTATTTTTCAGGTGAGGTGAATCACTGTCTGGAGATGCTTCTCTCTCAATTGAGGCTGCCTAGATGTCTAGTTTAGATTAGGTGCCTGACTTTTAGACAGCTAAAGATACTGAGATGAATGAAATTCTCTGGACTATTTCCTCTTTGTGCTTGGAGAGTATACCCGCATGCCACAGGCGATCTTTTCCTGCAGGATTGTGATAAATAAGAATTGAGGGACTGATCTTTTTCTTTTGGATAAAACCCAGAATCGAGGTGGAAAAAAAATCCTGTATATATAACCCTTTCTTCTGGAGCAGGCTTCCATTTTTAGGTTCCAAATCTTTGCCTTTGTGTTGGGAAGGCATCTTACACTTGCAGCTGCATGGTTAGAGAGATACTGCAAATAGATTGCAAAGTACCCTGTGTGTAGCATGCCTGATTGAATTAGTCTTTTGAGATAAAGTCTCTGTATTTTGTCTAATACTTAGAGAGTTTTTTGCGTACTGTTTAAAAAAAAAAGTGCGATATTAAGATTTAGAAGAAGCCTCTCTACACTTAGAATTAGCAGGGATATAGCTCAGAGATAAATGCCTTGTATGAGCATTGGAATCTACAAATATGCACAATGTATGTACATTCTGATCCCAACATTAAGTTTACAGGGTTCAAATAACATGTGTCAGAAGCATATATGCCTTGGTAGACGTGCAGGGGCTCTCATGCTCTCAATCTGCCCTGTTTGCTGGTACGCTTTTGAAAAGAACAAGCACTTGGTACAGTCTCAAACATAACTTTGAGTTCTGCTTGATCTTTTGTAAATGGAAGGATTTGCCTTATGATTAATTAGATATGATAAAAGATTAAAGGACTGCGCTTATTCTGTGGGGGTTGGGGACAACAACATAATTAGAGCAGAATTTAACTTGGATCACTGGTTTGAGAACAAATCCTTCAGAATATCAGAGCTTAAAAACAAAATGCACACTGATCAAACATCAACAAATATGAGAAGCCCTACAAGTGGACTCTACAGGGTTGCTTTTGCCAAGTGAAGCTTTTGAAGCTCCTTTTTCTCTACAGAAACACCAGTCTTCAATCTTCACTTTGTATATATAATAGTGTGTGAGCACTGCAAGACTTGAGTATGTTTTGGTGTATTTGCTGTTTGTGTATCTTCAGTCAACTGTTCTGATCCAAAAACATCACTTCAGTGTTTTAAAGTAATATGTGACTATGATGGCAAGGAGACCTGTTAAACTGTCTTACACGTTCATAACCGAAGAAGACTTAGACCCTAGAGTTAATCATGTAATGTACAGATTTACATATTAAAATACAGGCATATATATGTTTATACATGAAATATTTGCATACCTTACTGGTTTATACCACCAGCCTCATATGAGGTAGCTTGATAAATGAAAATGTAACACTTTGTTTCAGAAGCCTCTGATTCATGAGTGGTCATATAATGAAGTTTGTGTATTCCAAAATGTACTTACAACCAGAACTGCCTTAGCAAAACTGTTGGAATTTCTCTAGGGCTTGTTTCTCCATTAAAAAAAAAAACCAAAAACAACAAAAAAACCCCAAAAAACCCAAAACAAAAAAAAAAAAAACCCACACGATATTACAAATTGAGAAAGCAGGATCTGGAAAAGAGGAGGATTTCCAGGACAAATGACCCAATGCTCTTCTGGCTCTGGTACTGTTCACTTAAGTCTTGGGTCACCATCACGGGGAGAGGGGTGGTAGAACTCTGGCCATAGAAAGTGGGAGTTCAACTTTACTGGAAATGTTGAAATCCTCAGGGTTAGGTAATTTACCTTACAGAGTCAAGAAGGTAAATACCAGGTCTGCTCTGCTCTTACTGACTCTTCAGAAACTCAAAGATTGGACTTGCCTTTCTGAGAGACCCTGGAAGGTGTTTGTATGTGTGGAAGAGAAAATAGCTGGCTGGAGGGCTGAGTTCAAGTGGGAAGTTGCACAATGGGGAAGAAAGTCCATGTTGTTTTTACAGATTTCCTCATACCTCACAAGACCACACATGTCTCTTAGGATGCGTACCAGAGCAGCAGGTGTGTTCTTCTGGTCAGGTACTTTAGGAGGTTTTAGAGGTGTTTTGATTGTCAAATTAGTTGTCGAAAGGTTCTAAAACCAAATGAGCTGAGTAACTTCAACACAGCCTCCAAATGGCATTGGCATCGTGAACTTTGGTACTATAACCCTGAATACGTTTTGTGAGGAACTACTGGGTATTCCTGCTAGATTCATCTGCAGGTGGCAAAGCCAATCAATTAAAGGCTTTGGGTGGTTGGGGCGGGGGTTGTGTTCTTTTTGCTATTTTTTGGTTTTTTTAGTTCTCCTTTTCTTATAGGCCTCTGTGGTTTGAATAAAACTTCCTGCTCTGTCCACAACCTAACTGGGTGCTTTTGAGGAGTCTACTGATGTTTGATGTTTGCCAGAGGGGAGGATTTATAGCAGAATTTATAGCAGAATTTAACACTGAAGACCTTTGAAATGAGACATTAAGAGCCAACACTTGTGATGATGTATGCTAAATATTGGCAGTGAATGTTTTGGAATTTAGGAACCTGAACCTTCTTGTTTAGCAACAGTGCCTCTGGGCTACCTACTGAAAGGGGGGGGGGTGGTGGCATGTGAGAGGCAGTGCTAAAAGTTAGTTTTCCCTGAATTTTTGTTGTTTGTCACCTCAGATTAATGTGGTGCTGTGCTGAACTCTGAGCTAACTTCAGGAAAGAGAGCTTGTGCGTTGCATGCAATAGAGCTGCATTAATACCGTGTTGTGCTTAGGCTAATTAGTCAAGCTAAAAACAGGCCACTCAGAATGTCACCATTGTGCTAGTGCCTCAGTGGCACTTGAAGCCACCTGTTGAGAGAGGGACTGTGGCTGCCAAGGGATGTCAAACTGGGAGGCTGCACCAGAGCAGAAGTCACAGGAGTTCTGAAACACTGTTAGATAATGGGACTTGAGCTGTGGGAGTAGCTCTGCAGCCTTTATCCTGCTTTCAAACTTGATGTGCCAAAAGCAGCTGGAACAAAGATCTGTTTGATCATCCAGCCATATACTTGGGAGGTGAGATCAACAGCACTGAAACATGTTGCCTATTCCCCAGTGCTGAGCCCATGAACTGGAAGCCCACTGTGTGACTCTTTATGGGCTCTACTCTGAGAACTTGCCTTGGCAAAGTGAGGAAAATAAAGGCCAATACCCTGGCACCATATGCCTGCAAAACGTTGGTTTCAAGGCCAGCAGGAGGCAGTGAAAAGCTGTAGAACATCTCTTAACTATTCTTGTTTTCTTGATTTACTTTCCCCCCATTTTTTTTCCTTCTCAGTGGCAAAATGTCTGTAAATCTTGCCCTTTTAATCACCTTTTCATAACAGTATATTTCAGAATCTTTGTAAAACTAGGTACAGGAAGAAGTGTGAAGTATAAAAACACTTCAGGTTACAAAGACATTTAAGCATCATTTTTGACTGAATATCTGTGGTTTCAGAATAGAACAGCCCACACACTTACTCTCACCATCAGAATGGGTGCACAAGTGTGTAAGTCTTATCAATGCTTATGCAGATCCCATAAATCATATATTAAGGGAGTCTTGATTTAATGAAAACTTCATCATGTTCTTGAGAAAAAGTGGACTTGTGGCATCAGTTAGGATTTTGTCTGCACTGGAAACTGAAAGAACAATGCTGTAATTGTAGATACTCTTTTTCTGCTGCCAGTATAATGCAGAGGGCTAACAACTGTCCTCAAGGTGTTCATGGCAGGGGTTAAACCAATGGATGAAAGGTGCAAATACTTTCTTAAGAAATGTAAATCAGGTGTTTTCCAATACAGCTGGTTTATTTGAAAAAGGGTAAGGCTATTCTCACATACATTGCATAGATTTTAAAGCCAGAAGAGATCAGTAGGATCCTATCACTGCAGCATAACAAACTATAGTATTTTACCCAAGTGTTTCGTAAGTTAGCCTCTACCTTTGGAAGAAGATAAGCATATGGGTTTGGACACCTAGTCTTCTATTAACAGGCAATCCTCTACATCCTTAAGTGAGGTGTTGCACTGATTAATTTAGCAGATTAGTACTGTAGTTCCTTGATCTGTTTTCTCTGGTGTAATTTAATGTGTCTGCTGAAAAGGCCATTTCCATTGTCATCTATTTGCTTATTTCTGCCTCTTCCTTGTGCCAGCTCTGTTTTTTGTGTTTCCTGGTGAAACTGAGGTAGTTTGTTGCCACATTAATTTCCTAACCTACAGAAACCAAAAAATTATTTGATTTTCAGCTTAGTCAGTTCTTTAGTTTGGTTCCTCATGCAAACAATAGTACTGATTCAATGGAGACAGTGGGAATTAATGGCCATAATATGGAGGAGGAAGATGGGACTGTCCCCTTTAATCAGCAGCACTGAGCAATGACAGATTAAATGGATTATGGAATTATGGTGTGAAACATAACAAGCAAGTAGCTAACAGCTGACACTAGACAAATTCAGATGTGCAAAAGGTATTCATGTGGCCAATGAAGATAAAGAATCCTTTGCTATCTGACACTTGCACTTGGAAAATTTTATTTCAGGAGTAGATAATTTTGTGACCCTTACAGAGCACATGGCACGTCTTTTTTGACAGCCTGCAGGAAATTTAGAAATCGGAAGGACTACGAATATTCCTACAGAAAGGGTGGGTGTTTACAAATTTAAGCATACCAGGGGGGACAGGACACAATGATGACACACCCCAGCATCTGGAATGTTCATCCATGCTCTGAAAATCTTACTGTACAGAGGACCAGACTGTTGTGTTGGCAGTTCAGATTCATGTGCCTCCCTATTCAGTCAAGAAGCATTTTTCCAGGCTTGCACCCGACTTTATTGCTTCCTTACTTTAAACCTTACCCATGTAACAAACCAAAACTGTTTTGCTGGGGTTCTTGGCAGGCTGGTTCAGTGCAGGGTTAGTTGAATCTATGGGAACTTGTAATAGGCATTTGCAGAGAGATGTTTGTTTGCAATATTTTCTTTTGCTATAAGATGCAAGGTGCATGAGTGCTGACAACTAGAAGAGGTCAGATAAAGTCTCCCTTCTTTAACTATCCATACCTTTGCTGCAGTAGCCCTAGATGAGACGGAGTTGACAGATGACCAACACGTTATTGAAGAGCTCTAAGATTACTTTCATCAAACCTGTTGTTTTCCAGCAGGGTCAAACTTGTATTAATATCAAAGCTAGTAGGTTAATCCTCGCATAATGATATGGTTTATATATGTTGTACTGCACCTGTATCAGGCTTGAGGCATAGAAGTGGTGTGACAATGGGCGGACTTTGTTCCAAGGACTTTGTTAGTTACGCATTTGTAACTTTAAATATCCTGCTGTCTTTTGGGAACCATATTCTGTAGCTTTCTTTAAAAATCCACCTATATTCTAAGGGTGAAATTCTGGACTCTGAAGTTGCTATTAAAACATCTGTTGGTTAAAGAGAGGCTATGATTTCTCCAAGACTTATCAAACAATGAAAATTGCAACAGGCTTAAGTAATTACAGACTTGTTTTAAACTTTTGCTATGATTTAACTTCTGTAAGAGTATACCTTTTATCATCAGCAGTTGCTTGGCATCTTTTCATGCAAGTCAGGGAAGGTGCTACTAAGCAACTCTAAACTTTATTGTCTTTCAGAGGATTACAGATAATGCCCTGATGAAACCTGGGCGCTGAGCTCACAGGGCACTTTGCCAGCACAGCATAGCTATTTTTGTAGTTATTTGTGTTTCTAACATGACTCAGTATCAGCAACGACAACTGTAGACTGGAAAGGCGTGCAGATGCATGCTTTCTGTGTTGGTGCTTTTTTTTTCCTCTCGGGGTCCTTGAAGTCATCTTAAACTTCAAATACATTTTCATCATTAATGCTCTCATTTGAATCTAACAGGAACCTTAATAGGTCTTTTCGATAAGTGTGCTTGAGTATTTTTGAATTTCAGTAAGCAAGGTAGCTTTCCAATTGATTTATTTATTTTTAAGTATTGGTACCTTCAAACACAAATGCACAGAAAGGTAACATCTTTCTACCAGAGACCTGGAGAATAAAAGCCCTGCTATACATATATGCACAGTGATGCACAATGAAACAAAATGAACATCTTTAGATGCCCTGAAAACAAGTAGTGAAGAAAGCATGTTCAGGTGCGCTGCTTGCAGGGTGCTGCTTCTGTAAGAAAGGTAAGACAAAGTTTGCATGCTGTTTGCCATCCAGGCTTGGAGAGAGGCTTATTTTGAAATTGCTGTTGCTACTGTGTTTGAGGCCGTGGTGGCAGGTTGCAGCATGCTGTGATTTGGCTTTTAGTTTCCTTTTCTCCTGGTCTACCTGGGAGATGTTATTTCTTTGATGGAGGACTTATTCCAGCAGCATGAGAAAACCCCAGCTGCTTTGCAAGTTGAAAAGAGCCAGTTTAATACTAGTATGTGGTTAAAAAACTTGCTGGGATTGAGAGGATAGCTATCAAGACCCTTGGCCTAAAAATATGCTTACAGGTCAATGCATGCACTGAAGGAGTGACTAAACTGGTTTTACAAAATGGGTTGCTAACCAGGCCATGAATCCACCTTACTGACAGAAAGACTGCAAGTTTATTACTTGGGTAAAATGGGTCCAGTGATGGAGTCCTGAAGCCCGGTTTCCTTGGGAATTGTTATGGGACAAAATTGAATCTGAATCCAGAAAACATTCATATCTGGAGACTGGAATGTATTGAGACATAGGGAAACTTACAAATTACCTGCATTCTTGTGTGGAAATACTCTGTAGTTTTAGCTTCATCTTTGCTAGAGTTTATGACTGGATGTTTTTCAACTGATTCTGGAGAAGAGTTTAAGCTGCCAGCACCCATACTGTGTTCAGAGCTTGAGGAATTTGATTTGTGATCATACCTAGTATTTCTTTGCCGCCTCATCTTCTACAGACTGGTTCCAATCAAATGGAACTGCTGACAACTGGCTGTTGCTAGTGTCTCTAGACAAGCTATTTACATGCTGTTAAAAATGAAGAAAAAACTTAGAGCACTTGCAAGTACTTAATGTGTGTGGTATGCAAGCAACACATTATTCTGTTGCCAAAGTTTTTGATGCTGAATACTGTTATGAATTGATTTATATATGACTGTTTAACTTGAACAGTGTAGTTTGGTATGTTCTTGTTAGACTAGGTAGCCAATCTTGAAAGTCTTTTTTTTTTTTCTGAGTACTATGAACTTGAAGCATGACTTCACTTTCTTATATATTTTACTTTTGAAGTTATTGGTGGAAGCATTAATGCAGTATTCTCTTGGAAGGACTTATGTGTATTCTGAAGTCTGGTACTCTAATCAAACAGCACTTTGGGACTGGTGTGCTTGCAGCAAAACTGAATTTGCATTTCCTCTGTTGTGCCAGATAGTGTCCAGGACTTCTAAAAGGAGTTAAATTGTCAGCAGAAATGTTGGTAAGTAGTTGTGTGTCAGTTCTTTCTGCTGTGGCATAACAGCATGTCCTGACCTCGCCAGAATTTAGCTCTTGGCAATGGAGGTGGTTTGTCTCCAGAATTAAGTGTGGACACATCCTGGAGCTTGCCTAAGTGTCTTTCTATCTGCACAACTGCCACCACCAGAATGTCTTCTGCTTTCAGATTCTAACAGATCCACTTTCCTTAATTGAAAATTCATATTTCTAATTATATGTCATGTCTGTGCCCATGTAATGGAAAAGCGCTGTTACAGACATGATAATTAAAAAGAGCCTACCTATTAATAGAGAACAGAAACTGTCTATTGAGGAAAGTAATTAAACCCCTTTGGAAATTATTAATATATATTAAATATTTATTTTTAAGAGA
>NW_009914126.1:0-18942 GCF_000696875.1 Nestor notabilis
CAACCCTAAATATTCTATGATTCTATGATATGAGTAGCATTTATATGATTGCATTGCTGGTAAAAAAATAAAAAAATAAAAAGAAAAAAAGACAGCTTTGTAACATTTGTGATTTTTTCCCCAACTAATTTCATATACTCTAAGCACCTATTCCTGTCCAAGAGGTGCATACTGCTTTATAAAATAGATTAAACCCAATAATAATGTTGGTTTAGCTTACGGACAGATAATTCTGTGTGGTTTTTTTCTTGTAACGATAAGGAATAATCATTTTGCTAATAAACTTGCATTCAGCCTCACATATCACTGAAAATAATTATGGAAATCAGTTGAAGAGTACTGGAATCAACCATTCTGTGGTTGTAAGGACAGAGAGGATAAAGATATCCAAAAGAGGATACTGAAGCAAAAGGCTTAAAGAATTAATAACCTAAAGGCCTGCATATATTATTCATTCAAAGTGTCGAAAAGCATGGCAATAAACATCAAATGCACAAACTTGCAACTGAAGGAGCACCCTCAAGAATATAGCAGAGCATAAAGCAAAATAATGAAGATACCAAGAAGCCACAAGTACCATTCTGGTCATTTCCAGTTATGACAAATACCTTAGCACCACAGCTGAAGGCTTCGCTGCTTATAACTAGCATTGGCCAAATAACATGGCATATGATCTACATGTTTCATAGCTGTGCTGAGCGTAAGAATGTCCCAAACCATTTGACACTTCCATGGGATAGGAACTCAAATTTAATTCTATTACTGAGATGAGAACTAGCATCAAGTGGTCAGGTTTGACAAACTCTGAGCACACCATGCACAGAGCAGAAAATGCACATCCAGGACTGCTTGCAGAAAGATGATCTATTGAGCCTGCAAGCACAGGAACACTTATGTCAAAAAGTTTTAAAATTTCATCAGAGAAAACCAACCTCTAGTAATCCAAACAATCACTCAGAAACAATAAGTCAACGTTATTTTCCTGGTTCCCCCTCTTAAACAGTATCCAAATTTCATCTTACTTAATAGCTGCAATGCCAGCATGAAAACAATATTTAATGTCTTTAAAATTTTTCCCTCACAGTAGTAAAAAAATTGTAACTTTTTTCTGTGTGTGAAATTCCTAAATTCTTTAGCACTGGCATGGCAAATTAACTATTTTAAACATTCACTGTCACCAGTTTTCTTCCTAGTTTTCTTCATGTTTTTATTGCATCTATTTTTATAAGACACATAATTATACCCTGCAGATTTTCAGCGCATTTTTCCTAAGCATTTTAAATTTGATGCAGACAGCAGCCTGTGAAAGACATGAGGCTCTAGTATTTTTGTGAGGGGTAAAGAAAAAACTTTAGCAGTAGTATTGGTTTGACATTATCTGTAAAAACTTGATAGTTATCTAGCCTTGCAAACAATTCTTCATTTCTCAGATCCAATTTTCCCTTGAGGTTTAGGTAAGCTGTGTGTTGTTTTTTTTCCCTGAACTTTACTGTGCTATTCACCGATTTATTGTAATAAACTATTTAAGCATTTTGTTAGAAGCACCAGAAACAAAGATTTGTGCAATACACTCAAATGGAGCATTATGCATTTCTCCTTCTCACATAAGAATGAAACTTCATTCTGTTTTAGAAGGATTAAACCACATGGAGGGGGAGGGGAAAACCCCCTTTTTTAAAAAAAAAGCCAATTGTGCTCATTCATTCCTTTCTTGGTTACTGATAACATCAAGATAAAGTAACAACTACAGTAAATGGTAATGCTGATTTCAAACAACAGAAATAATTGGATACCAGAACAGAACCATTAGGGGATAAAAAGCTTGTTCTAAGGTGACTTTAATCAAATTAGGATTGGGACTATACCATACTGGTAAGAATAAATACTACAAAAGCAAAGGACTGGCTGGGAGGGAAAGGAGGTCCCTGTCATTCCTAATTGTAAACAAAGGGTAATCGTGCTGCTGAACACAATGAATTTTATTACGTGGTGTCTAGGAACTGAACTACTCAGTATCAGTGGAAACCGACTTCTCCTATCCCTTTTCAAATCCTCAGTTCTATACTTGAGGATATCTATCCATTCATTGTTCCTATATCCTGATCCATGATGCCCTTGTTAAACTAAATCCCCTCAAAACCTACAACTATTTGGACATAAATATTCATTATTTTCTGCTCATACCAAGATCAGAAACTGTTAGGAATTCACTACAAAGCCAGACCCTAAGTTAAATTACCTTTGCCCTCTCCCCCCCACCCAAACAAAAGCTGCCTTTTATGAGATAAATATCAAGATTTACAGCTATAGATCTGTAAATGGATCATGGAATCAGATGTGTCCATGATCTGTCATATACCTGAAGAGAACTTTTTTCCACTATGCCCTTATTAGCCTTAATCTAATCTTTCAGAACTCCCTTTTAAAATGCTAAAATCACAAGACTACCCATAACACTGTACCGCCCTTCCCCTCACAGCTGTGTACATTTAACACACTTGGAAAACATTATCCAAATTATAACTGTGCTATTCCTTCTCATCTATAGATGAGAAGCATTCATCCTTGCTTGAAGATATCAAATCTAAGAGAAAAAAGTTATTTGTAAGTGAATAATATCCACATGTGTTAATTTATAAAGTGTTTAGAGACGTATATTATCTTAAAAAATTCATTATTTTTGAAAATTATCACAGTTTTCTGTATGTCACTTGAAAGTAGGAATGACATTTTCTTATACATGTTCCCCACGACAACAATACAACACACCCACAGCCAACATTTTAAAAAGAAATAAACCTGACACAATCCATCCTCTCCATCCCCAGTGCCTTTCAGTACCGATTAATCTCTGATAAATGAAGAACTTGAAATAAAAAGATTCCTCATTCTACACATGCAATGAGACACAGCTTTCCCAGACTACTATCAAAAGCTAGATCATTCAGCCACATTTAAGAGCCCCTCAGCAAAGATGTTCTTTTACTTGTCATGCTTTATATACATTTGTGTGAAAGAGGCAAAATACAAGTTAATGGTTCTTGAACAAATGATAAGGCATGAAAAAGGTCACCTTAAACACACAAATACATTTCATAATACATTTCATTACCGATCAGTGTTCTGAACTGTACTGGAAGCAAGGAAAGGGCAGAGAGTAAATGCAATGCACATACTAAGACTTAAAACCAGAGTACATCATACCTTCAGAAACAAGAAACTTACCCAATAATACCAAAACCATATTATACTTCTAATATTTAAATGAAGGAAAAGGGCTTTTTTGTTTGTTTGTTTGTTTTCAACACAGAACTAGCTTTAACTTTACAACCATACAGAGTTTGGTGGGAAGAGGAACAGCATTTGGAAAGTTCCAATCAAACATTGTAAGACATCTAATCCAGTTGTATCACACAATAAAGCTTCCCAGCCAAGACAGTTTCCTCAGCAAAATTAAGCAACCCAGCATAAACATGTTGCTTATAAGGGAGATTATAACTTACCAGGAGACACAGTGTGATCCAGGAACAAATTCAAAGGAAAAAAAACTAAATTAAAAAAAAAAAAAAAACAAACACCCACAAAACCAAATCAGGAATATAATAAAAATAAAACCCCACCAAAGCAGTATCCATCATCTCTCAGTGCTTTGTCTGCTTTACTAAAACCACAGCTGAAAAAAATGCAGGACATACATGGGTTTCTTAAGTAGTATAAGGTGTCTGTGTTTCTGCAATTAAAGCTCACCTTAAATTTCAGGTGATAAAGATTAACAGAACACATACCCCACTCACCTGGATGGCTGTCTAAATTATTCACCAAAATATCCATCTTTCTAACCTCTAGGAGAGCATTATAAAAGTAAATTATTTTTAGTGTTGTTCTTTTGAGACATCCAACTCAAGAATTTCAAAATGACAAACCCTATGTTACAATAAGAGATTACAATTGAAAACATGTGGCTGGATCATTAACATCACTTATTTAGACTTTGGGAAAGTTGTTTATACATATTTTAATAAAAGAGTCAAGGACTTTTTAAGCAGAAGTTTTCCATTTGAAAACTCTTACTTGATGAAGCTGAAAGTTTTTTTTCCAAAACATGTTAAGTTCTATGCAGGTGTCTTTCAAGATTTTCTAGGTGAAAAACGCAATCACAGGCCAGAAAGGGAGAGAGATCACCTGCTACTGTAAGAATATTGGTCTGAGATGTAGAGAACCCATTTTCAAGTCCCCAGTTTGTTTAATTTATACTAGGAAGAAAATACCTATTGTTTTAAGACATACTGGAACTGAATCATTATTATTAAATATAGTCTTGCATTGCAAACAGTTCTAAATTTTAATTATATACAATGAAATTTATGAAAACACTCCAATTTTATCTCATCTACAACATTGCAACCACAGAAAATACTCTTGAGTTGGAATAGTCAATACAGATTTACATTTTCACCTCTAAAATAACTGATGGGGTTAAACAGGTGAGTACAGATTTATATTTTCACTTCTGAAGTAATCAATGCCTGTGACATAATCCATGCCAACCATGACCTAAAGGTACATGCCACTGTAGTCAATGGGCACTGTGCCATTGATTTAATCAGAATTTCACTCCAAACCTCTTGGCATAATTCTGCTCACTAAAAGAACATTCATAATATTTTCCAAATGCCAGTGTCCTCCCTCAGACTTACTTACGTCTACTGGTTCCTAGCCAAGGGAACTTAGGAGGAGTTACTGTCTGTATTGAGGTGATTAGGATGAAGAGCTTTAAGTGCTTTTACTGGGGATATCAAGATCCTCCCATGGAGCTTTAAGAAAATCTCTTTTCATAGCCTTGGTGATAATGTGTTTTCAGCAACCTGTAATGCTACAAGTATTACGACCTTTTAGACACAGAGTACTCAGCAGGGAAAAAATACCCTGTAGGCATGTATCAGAATTCATTGTGTGATTGTGTGTCTGCCTGAAGGAAGCAACCTGAATGAACCTAATATTTGTCCTTGTAGTACTGATTAATTCTTAAGTTATTCTGGAAAACTCATTAAAGGAAAAATGGTAATGATGATCATTTTGCATGCATTTGTTGATGTATCATCTGTGTTTCTGGATGCTTTTGGAGATTTTATTAACACAATTTTTCTGTACGTGGCTCACTAATAAAATAACCAAATTTATAACATTAAAAACATCAAATTTGGAACACTGAACTAACCCTCACCCTGTGAACAAAGTTTCAACCTATTAATGAAAACATACTAAAAGAAAAGAGAATTCATGTTCACAAAATTTGCAAAAGAAAGGCAGCTATGATCAAGGCATAGAGGCAGAAAGAAATCAGGCAAAACAGGTATAGTTCCCAGTCTCATTCCTGTTTCCTTCAGTAATTATACCAGTGACACTGGCAAATTGTAGGTGTTGTACCTATGCTTCCTGCATAAAATTAAATGTAAATAAATAAATAACATCTTGTACCAGGACAACTGTACTTCTGAGCTTACACAAGTTTTCTTGACCGTTCCTGCATTTCTTTCTTGAATTATTTTGTTCTCAGGCTAAACTTCAAGCTGTAAGCCCTGAAGGAAATGGAAATCTCAGGAAATACCATCTGGTGCTCAGAATGTGTAAATATGTGTCCGTGTTCTCCATACATGAAGACTGGACTCAAGTCTGCTTTTGTCTGCTTGATAAATTCTTAACTATAAATCAGTCGTTCCAAAAAGAATATCCAGTGAGGGATTCTTGATGTTCACTCCCTTCTACTGTCTGGTTTTAACACTTCATTACACTATCCTGGTCTTTACTCTGCCTTAGGAGATAGCTTATTTAATTTGTTTATTTCTTTTTGCTCACCCAATTTCCCCTAAGAGAGCTAGATCAAATACTTTTGTTTAAGGAAGTCTAATAACTCAAAGCAGCTAAGCAGTAACATTACCTGAATTATTAACTCATATACAATATTCATAAAATTGTATAGCAGTATTTTTAGATTATACAGTAGCTCCATTGTCTTCTGTATCCCCTCCTTTTAAAACCTACAGGAAGAGGACAATATTTCTGGTTCCATGTTGTACAGGACAGCTTTTTCAGTGGACACACACAAGGTACATGAAGATGTGTTCAAATTTGGCCATAAACATAGTGTATTTTCAATGGGAGCAAGAAGTCAGAATCAATGGCAGGCATGGAGGGCATGCTGGGAGAGAGACCACCAGTTTCCCAGACCCAGTTACAGGCCACGATAAACTAAGACCTGAAGAAATTACTAGTTCAGGGGAAAGCTGGGCAAGTATATATCTTTTTTTTAATTTTTTTTTTCCATTAAGCTCTATTTTGATGATGTATTTTTTGTCACTACTTTTCATATCAGTCTAAGCTTAGACAGAACTTCACAGCCACATCTACACCCTGCTAGATGAGCTGATGTTAATATTACTCATGAAACAGGTGATGCGGTTCTACTCAGACTTGCTGGCAGTCCTGTTCCTTAGGAAAAGTGTGCACAGAGCTACTCAGAAATAGGAAAAGAAAGCGAACAGATGCACCAATGCTTCTTGCAACAGGACCCAAGATACCTGCTTCTCACTCCTACCTTCAGAATAAATTCAGTGCTTTTCTAGATCACATACTATGATGACAAAGACTGCAAACAAAGCAGACATTTAAGTCTTTCCTCAGAAATCACAAAATTGAAGGCTTTCATCAAAGATAGAAAGCTCTTGTGATGATGTGACTTTTGAAAGTCTGTGCTACACCAATAATACATAACAAGTCATAGAGAAAGCGAATACTGATACAGGAAATAAAAGTAGAGTAGGAGGAATAGATTAAACCACTTAAGAATGATGAGAGACTGGTTTAAAATAAACTGGAGATTGGGGTGGCAGATTAGAAGAGGTGGGGTTGAGTGAATCATACTTCTATAACTCTATTTCCTTTGGTAGAAATACCAAAAATACTTCTGTAACAAACAAAGCCCAAAACCCTCAGAGTCTTCAGAGCTTACACACTGCTCAGTGGAAGCAGAAATTCAGGTGGAGAGTGGAATGAGAGGGACAAAAGCTAACGAGGCCTTCAGCTCACGAGAGAGGATCACTGAACCCTAACCTGTACCCACCCATTGGTCATAACATCGAAGTGATTATTCTTGAGTCTGTTTTGAAACCAAAAAAGAAGCAATACATTACAATAATCTTATTCAAAGAAGTGCCATCAACTACTTAAAATATTGGAAATAGTGCATTTAAATAGAAAGGATAAATGGGCTGATTATATGTCAACTAGCATGAGAAACTTTTTGAAGTATAGGCCCAGTTTCTTGTCATGATTGCTGATTAAGTTAGGACAAGGTCTCATTCTTCAGCTAGATTATGTAAAGTCACACTCTCAAAGATAAGTCTCTCTGGCTAACCAGCAGACCTTACTGTGACTGTCATATTGTTTATTCTAAATATCTGCAGTAAAAATTCTATGCATAAATGTCATGAGCTGCCAGAGAGCCATACCATTTGTGACTGAAAATATCTGAGTTTACAGAGCCTGAAGAGCTACAAGGATGAATGGCAGAACTCTCAGTAGAGACCTACGTTAGTATAGATCTGTATCTTGTTAGACCTACAGCAGTGGTAACACTGCTAAGGACTATTAGCTTCTACTACTTATACCAGCACTTCCATTTCTTACTGAGGGAATTAGTATCAAGAGTATTAATTACAGAAGTCAGAACACAGCTGAAGGAAATTCACAGCTCCCTCAAAGTAGAAATGAAAGAATGTAAGGATTTTTTCCTATGTTAAATACCAATTAGTAAAGCATGGTTGAGATTAGTAACAGAATTGAAATGCAATTAAACATTGCTATAATAAATTACTATTATGGCTACTATTTACAACTTGATTGTGGCTAATAACCAGTGAGACTGGTGCTCATTGTAACAGATAATGAATAATTAGTTGTTGTGGTTTGAGCCCAGCTGGTAACTCAGAACCACTCAGCCGCTCACTCCCTCCCTTCCTTCTTCCTCCCCCCACTCCCGGAGGGATGGGGAGAAGAATTGGAGGAATGTAACTCCCACGGGTTGAGATAACAGCACTCCAGTAACTAAGGTATAATACAAACCACTGCTGCTATCAGTAATAACGATAAGGGGAATAACAAGGAGAGAGGACACAACCGCTCACCACCCGCCGACCGATACCCAGCCCGACCCGGGCAGCGATCTGGGCCTTCCGGGTAACTCCCCTCAGTTTCTATACTGGGCATGACGTGCTGTGGTATGGAATACCCCTTTGGCCACTTTGGGTCGGGTGTCCTGTCTCTGCTTCCTCCTGGCTTCCCCTCCTCCCTGGCAGAGCATGAGACTGAGAAAGTCCTTGGTCAGAGTAAACATTACTTAGCAACAACTAAGAACATCGGTGTTATCAGCGTTGTTCCCAGACTGAAAGTCAAAAACACAGCCCTGCACCAGCTACTAAGGAGGAGAAAAATGACTGCTACAGATGAACCGAGGACATTTGGTAATATTAGATATCTTATGTACTAAATGGCTGTCATAGATCCCCTGCTAAAAGTATCTGTCACTGGATTTTAGCATAACTTAAAAAATAATAAAATACTACTACAATAAAGCACAGTGTAATGAGTAGGAGAAAGGAACAGGTTCTAAAAAATAATGAGATACTGCTTGGTAAGTTGACTTTCAGAAATATCCCCACTTTCACTGATCTTCTAAATAAAAAACAAGAGTATTTTTAATTACAGCTTAGGAGCATGGTAAGTTTTCATAATGAAAAGTCACTCACATTTGAGCCAGCTACAGTTTTGCTATTATAACATAGAATAACACTTGAGTTAAGGTTGCATGGCAAATACCATTCTGCTGAATTTTTTCAGCTGTGACATAACTTTTTTCCCAAGATAAGGATCTAATTCCTCAAGAATATTACACAGGGACAGAAGGATAAACTTCTGTTCAAATGAAGATGCTCCCTACAGAAACGTTTAAGGGCAAAACCACCAACAAAGATAATGTTCTTTTGTGAGACAAATAGTAAACTTTTCCCATTGTACAGGAAAAGATCTTGCTTCTGTAAATAGCTTTAACCACGGAAAACAGCAGAGGACTGAAAGCTGGAAGTTGACATAAAAATAACCCTCACTAAAAAGAAATGCCTATGAGTGTTTTATCAAAAATTGGCTTAGAAAAGCTTTTCAAACATGCACTGTCTGCATACATGTCTGAATAGGAATTTTCTAAGCTTCTGAAGAGCAAGGATGGGGAAGACTGCTCCGAATACGTGTGTTGCTAACTCCACAGGGAGAAGGCAATGTGAAGCCTCATGAGAAATTGGTTGTACTTGTGGCTACTGTGCAAATTTGCTCTTTCCTCAAGCAAAACCAAAATCTACTGCTATTTCACTATTTACAACACTTACAGAGCAAAGTCTGTTGACTGGTATTAACAATACATTTATAGTTTCATTTTCTCAGGTTTGCTTTTTTGGATTAAATCGCATGGGAGCTGGCTACCCTATTTCTTACTAAGGTTTTCTATTCTTTTTGCTAGGTATCATTGACACTCCTCTAAATGTACTGTCTTCACATAAATAAAACATAATGATTCCATTAAAATAATGGTATACCATGGACCCAGGTAGAATATCCCTTGCTGTACTCGAAAAGACTTTCCTCCAAATACGCTTGACTATGACCTTATGTCCTGGTTTTGGCTGGAATAGAGTTAATTTTCTTCCTAGTACCTGGTGTTTTGGCTTTAGTCCAAGAACAATACTAATAACACACCGATGTTTTAGTTGTTACTAAGTAGTGCTTACTCTGATCAAGGACTTTTCAGTCTCCCATGCTCCACCAGTGAGAAGGGGCACAATAAGCCAGGAGGGAACAGAAACAGGAAAACTGACCCAAACTGGCCAAAGGGGTATTCCATACCACAGCACATCATACCCAATATACAAACTGGAGGGAGTCATGCAAAAGGGAATGATCGCTGCTAAGGCCAGGCTGGGTGGTGAGCAATTGTACTGTGCATCGCTGCTGTTTGTTGTTTTGTTGTTTTGGTTTAGTTTGGTTTGGTTTTTTTTCCCCTTTTAGTTTTATATCTCTTTCCTTGTCATTTCCCTAGTAGTAGTAGTAGTAATAGTAGTAGTGTTAGTATTAGTATTATATTGTACTTTAGTTATTGGACCGTTCTTATTTAAACTTGTGGGGTTTACAGTCTTCTGAATCTCCTCCTCATCCTGCGCAGAGAGGGAAATGGTGCAGGGGGGTGAGCAAATGGCTGTGTTGTGCTGAGTTACTGTCAGGGCTTAAACCATGACACCTCAAATTATTTGGATCTTCCTAGCAATGCTCCATGTCACACCATGCACAACGTATTGTGAAAACAGTAGCTGAGTTCAGTGTTACCAAAGCTGAGATGCAACATGCAAGCGCTGCCATGGGAATCTTGCTTCCAACTTTCCTTAGATTAAAAACAAAATCTTAAAATGTTCTTGAACTAGCTTAGGTTCTGCTTTATATTTATAGAGAACATATCCTATGGGACTGAAAACGACAGGCATCTGCTTTTGTAAAGTTGGATGTAATAAGAGTATGATGACAAAATTTGCATTCTTTCTTTACGCAGAAATGCAGACTTTCTTGAAGATGAATTAATAAAATCCAAGAAAGGACAGTTCTCTCTCTTGGTGTAAAACCAGGTATGATTGAGAACAGGGGCTTGGTTTCATTTCACAGTCTAACATAAAAGCTCACTAGCTATGAGATCTTCAACTACACCAAAGAGACAGAGCATTTATACTGCTCTGCTTCGTTACATCTGTGTTTTCCAAACCACAGAACAGAATTTCTTTTTCAATCTTCATTTCTACAGAAGAAGGCAGGAAAGGTTATTATCATGTTGCTAAGGGAAATGCATCATCCCATCATGAAAAGCCAGTATTACAGATTAACTGTATTTTGAGAGGGTTATGGCTTGTAAAACCCATCATTCACATTACTACTGGAAAAATATTGCTGTCTCTTAGAGTGAGTCAGAAAGAAATAACAGAAATGGCCACATTTTATATTACTTTGATTTCTACTTAAGGGCATTGGCTGTGAGATCTATTTGACTTTTTCCTGCTCTAGCTTCCATTTTGCTTGAATTCCAATAGAAAATATTTCCTGTTTTGAAAATTGAACGAAAATGAAAGATTAAATACTATCTCCTGCCTTTTTTTTTCAGTTTCTTCTATCATTTTCTACTATAAAATATAAAGGGAGGAGACTTCTAATATGAAGAAATGCCTTCATTTTTTATTAGAGCAACTATTCCACTTCAAAGAAGTCATTTACAACCCATTTTGAGCTATAGAAGGAACATTTCCTTTAAAACTAAATAAGGGCAAAACCAAATTCACTACAGTGTATTTGTCAGAGTGCTCCTGATGCAGACAGAGCACTGTTTGCATACCTCAGATGATAATTTAAGCATGAGAGTTTATTGTAACTATTTTAAGCTGTATTTCCTTACCTCTTACAACTTCACCTGAGCTGAGCAGCCCATTTCTTTGTATGAGACGTATCTTAGTGGTTTCCCAGGTACAGAGAGAAAAACAGTAACTACCAAATCTGCCTTATAATGTTGAATAAACTTCAATGTGCATTTAATGTGGTTTCCCAAGTTAAAAATATGTGTTTGCTTTAGTATCTTGGCACAGCATTGATCCATTTCAGTCAAATCTAATTGTGAGCTAGGGGTCTTGAAAACATTAAACCTCCAAAGAGGAAGGAGAATCAGTGAATAGCTGACCGTGGATTTACTCATCTGTACCTTCACCAAAGAAACCACCGAGCAAGCACAGTCCTTAACATTCTAATAGCAGGAATCAATTGGCTAGCTAGCTGGTTATGAACAGCAGGGTGTAACTCTTGCTCAGACATAGGAAATATGGGAAAAAGAAACAAAAAAAAAACCCAAACTTTTTTTTTTTATAGGGGCTGGACCGGTCTGAAAGGCTGGTATTTCCTGCACTAAAGGCATATGCAGGAGAGACGCAACTTTGCATCATTGATCTACACTAATTCTACTTCCTCAGCTTTAATTCAGCGTCATCACTAAGAGATTGAAATTGCAACCCAAGCTACAGATTGTTTTCATACAGCACATGGAAACTTAATGGAGAAAGGGGAAATTTTAAAAGGGATGTTCCTGTGAGTGTAACTGTCCATGTTATGACACACGTTTGAGACAGTAGTGCTGAAAAAACAAGTTTCCTCTTCCTTCTCTCAGCACACAACTGGCAAGGTGACTGCTCTGCTTGCAGCCATGGCTCCAAATACCCAGATGGCCTCAGGAGACCTCTTCCAAGAGTCAGACTGTGTCTAAGGCCATTCTGTGTTCCAGGGCCGGATACCATAAAGTCAGGTGAAAAAGTGACATAGGGCCACTTGTTCCTCACAGTATAAACCTTACCAAGTTGTGTGTATTGTCCAACCATTATTAAAATGAATTACAGTGAAAGGCCTCTGGCTTATGTCAAAACTGTTTTTTGATGTATCTTTAATGTCTCCTGCATCTTTGTGGTAACTAATCAGCATTTCATTAAAACATATACTTGAAATGATATATAAAGAGAAATCTGCTGATGGAAAATGACCTATGCATATATACAGGAATGCACGTATCAAAGTGTATCAAACACAGCCTTATAAATAATGGTTTAGAGCTCCGGATTGCTGGAAAAATGATCTTCTCAAAACCATTGACGTTTTATTCCAGGTATGTCTTGAAAATTGCATGTTATATATACATAAAAGAATATCTGATGATCTCAACATAATTTAAAGAAAAGGAAGCAGTAATAATAACACTTTGTAGTAAACCAGATTATATGATAAGCCAAAAATCATATACAATATTTACTATGAAATTAATTAACTGTACCTTGAAAAATAATGGCTCCTCAGGAAGAGGGCTAACAGGGAGTGAGGTGGTGCTACTAGCTGGACTCATGTCCGTACTCTGAAAGAAAAGCACACAGGTGTTTGCATTTCCAACCAAATTCTATAAACATCTTTTTACATTTTGGGATTAAGAAAAAAAGCTCAAAACCAACACTGAAAATCCAACAGAATTAGACTGACAAAACAACTGCAATCTGTACTGTACTTACCTTTAATTAGTAAAAATATTTCACTAATGGCTAAGTACATTGCATTTTCTTTACTTTAAATGAGCTCCCCATTCAAAGAATGAAACATATACACAAATAGCAAACATACTGTGTCTAAAAAAGAGTAATACAAGAGATTAACTGAGAACACAAAAGGTTTTTTCATATGAACAAGTGATACATAATTTTGGTTTAATTATTATTTTTATTATTTTGGGGATGTCTCAATAGTAAAGCTAGAAGACAAATTTAACAGGAAAGCAATATACTGCAGGAAAGTATTTGGACCAAAGTTTGAAAAAATATCACTTTCACATGAGTCAATACGTCTTACAAATGAACACTAATATATGAAAAGAAACAGTGAACTGCAAAGTTAATACTGAAAGTAAGTCAGTATATTTCAATGGACCTATCCAGTCAAAATGCTTGAAAGATTGGTCTCTTTTTTAGGTAATATTTCAGAAATCTCTTGGTTAGTATGGTCATTATTTTTACAGATGTGACAGACATGAAGTGTGTGGAAAATCTTAATAATTTGGAATGGTAGTAATAATAGAACAAAATCTGGATTAAAAAAAATACACAAACAATACCAGGATTGTTCTGGAGAAAACTAGAATATATGATAAATCTTAGGAAGTAAGTCCTTAAGTGCTAAAATGAAAAATATCTGCCAACGAAAGCAATGAACAATAAACCAGAAATGATGTAATGGAGAATACAAAATTAAAAAAAAAAAACAAACAAGTTTGCATGGGCTAGAAATTCATTTCCTTTTCACACTATGGCATTGCAGTGCAGAATGATTTAATGAATTGAACTTCTGCAATTAACTGATCAGCTGTCTGGTTTCATATCACTATAAATCTGTTATGACTCCTTCAGGAAGTCCATATTCTGCAAGTGAAGAACACCACTCCATCCACGAAGTTCTAACAGGTCATTCATCAGATTTTCAAGCAGAAACACCATATTTTATTGAACCAACTGGTACAGGATTGAAACTGAGATAAAATTTTTACAAAATCTCTGTCAGATCTCAGATAGAGGGCAGGGACTTCCAAGTTAATACCTAATGAGAAAACCACAGAGTTTAATTAGATATGTATCAGTTACACCATACCTGAAAGAAAAAACAAGTTGCTTGCTAAGTGAAAGGGATGTAAGTAAAGGAGAAAGGAAAGGGGCATGGTAATTATTTCCATGGAGAAAGAAAGAGACAGGTAGTTTATAACCCATGGAACACACAGAATTAGTTGAGGAATAAAAGAGATTATAACATGTCAGAAAGCCACTATCTTTGTTGAATCCATTGCTCTAGCGTTTAGAAACATAACAAATCTTAACACAGACTTCTACACTGGACCATTAAGGAAACTGGTTGATATTTACCGAAAGGAAGGGAAATACAATTCTCTTAGATTAAACTCAAAGTGCAGACAAAACTGGAGACCTCCTCTGTAAGCACGTTCTGCCTTAAAAGCCAACAGTTCAGCCGAGGACAATTTATCTTTTAATTTACACAGAATAGAAAAACCATGGTGGTGGGGAAGAGTGGGTGTGGAGAGAAGGAGAATCAAGTAGCTGCTTTCCAAACCAAATCAAGAACCCTAATTTGCAATTAGAAGTGTGTAGGAAGGCAGTCCAATCTTTTAAGCATTCAAACAGTCTCAGTATGAAAGTCTGCAAAGTGGATTGGTACCTGTATGCTACATGAGCTGCAAGTTCTTCAGTGATAGTTGGAATCCAAGAAAGGTCAAACAGCCCTAAGGAGGAGGAAGTTGCTTTTGACAAAATGCCTCATCAGGGCACAGCCACATGATGGCCTCAGAAAAACATCTGCTTTTCTGTGATGACTGGACACAAGCCAGCCCAGGTCTGGATGCCACGCTGATGTGGCACTGTGCCTGAACTAGAAAGGCTGCTGAGAGGTGGGCTGTATTACTAGGGGCACCATGACTATATAGCTTCTGGACCGCAAATGGTTTGAGTCTGGCCAGATAGGAGCATTGGCAGAAAAGCCTGTGTCTGGCTACAGCTGTCCATATATCTATAGCATCAGTGCCCCCTCCAACAACTTCAGTAATTTTCCTCTCTAAAGAATGCAGAGCAGGTTCTCTGCCAGTGTAAATTAATTAAATCCAGTGACACTAACACAGTTTATTATAGTGGTGAATTCAGTGAGACAGTACCAAAAGGGTTGTTTCTTGAGCTATTGAAAAAACCCTTTCCAAACTAATCACTTCTTTGAGAGATGTTGTCAGCTTGCCCTCCTGAAGGGACATATAAACAATTTCAAATAACATCACGCCTTGCACCTAAATTTGCCATATGATTCTGTGATTCTATGATTTGTCATAATCAAGCTTTACATACAAAAAGTCCATACAAAAAATACATACATACAAAAAACCCCAAATATCACTGTGAGTCCAATGAGAACTTTTTATTTGATGTTGCCTAAACAAGCCTGTTCTCATAAAAGCAGCCACACACTTTTAGTCTGTCTTAAAACTGACAGATTTTAGTTACATATTAACCAGAAGATGATACACCATTAGCCTATAATCATATCTTCTACGTCATAGTAGTTGTTAAACATAATTTGTATCATAGTGATATATATTAGGCAAAATTAGGTAAATCAGGACTTCTAATTTTGCAGTACTTTGCTGTGCAAGTGTAACATTTTAAAATGTATTTTTGATGCACAGTGATACCACAGCTGTGTTTTCTAGACTGAGCCTCTTCCCTGTGTTGCTGGAAACTTCTGAGTGTTCTGGAGGGCAGAGAATTTGCAAAGTTTTAATCACCTCAACTCCATTTTTAAAATGTCTGAATACCAAGCAATTGAAGTATTTCTCAGAACAACAGTTTAGAAAACACCATCTTGTTCATGTAGAAAACAACCCTGTGAACTTTTCTTTCTGTGCTTTTAGGCATCTTTTAATTTGGTGCAGCTGTTAAAATCCAGAAAATGGACATTATTAAAATTTTCCTGATAACTGTCCCAAAATTATAATGATCAATGCTCAAGTTTTCTTCCGATTTCCAGAGCTCATAAGTCTAAATGTACATCATCCTCTCTGTGCAACTGAATGGGTATCATGGCATCACTCTAGACAGTGCTAATCACTTAACCCTAGAAAGCAATGTTAAAAATGTGATTAATTATTAGGAAATTCCTGGATAACAAGGAAAAGGATGAAAACAAGTCTAAGAGAAAAAGTTTTCCCACTTCTGCAGCCTATTTGGGGATCCAGGATTAGGATCCTGCTTGAGGACAGATTGCCACCATTTTAGCTGGATGAAAGAGAAAGCATCTCTTTCTGAAGCCATTTTAAAGTAGTCACAGGCTTGGTTTTGTTTTGTTTTCTTCCACTTGGTATATCTACCTGGAAACAGAATGCTTCATAAGGCTACACAGTGGTGTAAATTGCCTAACAGCAGACTAGAGAATGTAGTCAGTGTTCTTCCAGCAATACAGAAGATCAAGTATATATAAATGCACACTGCTTTGAAAACAAGTCATCTTCCACTCTCCAGCAACTGTTCTTTAAATAAAAACATATTCACTTGACCTCTTTTATTTTTTAGTTCTCACTACAAACTCTTGTCTTTAATCTGATCTTCTCTAGGAAGGGGCCTATGTATCAATCTTTGTTAACTGTACCATAAAATATGGACTATCCACTGTGTATCATACACTGACAGAATCCAATTTAATTTGTTACCCTCCTTTTCTACAAGGGTAAACACTGCAATGATAGTTGACTTCGTTGGAGATCAGTATCTCAATTTATTGATCTAAGAAGTTAATACTGACAGAGAAAACCTCCACTGGATATTTGAGCTAGAGATCAAATAAATCTTTATAATAACTTAAGAAAAGAAAAGACAATCTGTGTCCTTTATACCTTTTTCTATGGAGTAGTGGATGAGTGCTGAATTGACTTTCAGGGTGTTAGTTCTAGTCGTATCATACGTGATGCCAGTAAGTATCATTTTATAACCTAGAAGTGGAGTAGAACTAGGAAATTAAGTAAGTGCAGTCAGCAAGCTCTGTAGTGACATTTTGATATACTGACGGTAATCAAAGACTTGCAAATGGATTTATTAATTAGTCTGCATAACATCTTTATGAAATATTGTGCTTAAATATTATTATCCCACTTTATCAATTAGAGTGAAAAAGAAGGGGAAGTGATTTGCTCAAACCGATGAAGGGCTGTTAAAAACAAAGACAGAAATTAGGAACTCTCAAGTCCAAGCACTCCATTTACATGCAGAGTGTGCAATGCTCCCCTATGCACTTCTAGAGTACTGTGGTTTCTGCAGTTTCTGTATTACTTAATGTCATGAAGAGATTTTTCTCTTTCTGAAAATAAAATTACTATAAACAATTGATGTCAGAAAAATAAAAATTAGTAATGATAAGAAAAAAATGTAGACACATGAAATGAGCTTTCACCTCCCACCATGCTTGACTGATTTCCCCCAACATCTCCAATCTTACTAAGAATGGAAGCGACTCCTTAAAATGTGTTTAGGTCTATTTTATAACACCTCAGAATATAATCCAGGTGGTTATTTATAAACCTATTTCATGTGTTGTTTATTTGTAGGCATAGTTAATTATTATTATTAATATGGCAATTACAGAATTGCAGAATCCTAAAATAATTAGGGTTGTAAAGGACCTTGAGATTATCTAGTTCCAACCCTCCTGCCATGAGCAGAGGGACACCTCCCACTAAACCATGTCACCCAAGGCTCTGTCCAACCTGGCCTTGAACACCACCAGGGATGGAGCATTCACAGCTTCCTTAGGCAACCCATTCCAGTGCCTCACCACCCTCACTGTAAAGAACTTCTTCCTTATATCTAATCTAAACTTCCCCTGTTTAAGTTTGAAGCCATTAGCCCTTGTCCTACCACTACAGTCCCTGATGAAGAGTCCCTCCCCAGCATCCTTGTAGGCCCCCTTCAGATACTGGAAGGCTGCTATGAGGTCTCCACGCAGCCTTCTCTTCTCCAGGCTGAACAGCCCCAACTTTCTTGGTCCGTCTTAATACGGGGGTTATCAGCTGAGATGTTTAATTACTATTTTCCAATGTTTGCCTGGTCCATTACCTAGAGCTTTCTTTTCTCATAGCTTAGAAGGCTGCATGTTTCTTGCATCTAACCTGCATTATCAGAGCTCACATCACAGGGGTGAAACATAAATTACAGCTGCTTCTTACTACTTTTTTATGCCAGTACATGAGGTGTGGATAGCCAAGTTTTTAGTGGTTCAATTACCTACTTATTCTCAACCAGCACTTAGTATATGGGTGGACAGATCAGCCTTGATTCCGCCTACCATCTAAGCAAAACTTATCACCTGAGCTGTGAAATGCCAGTGGGAAATTTCACCTGATCTGTCCTTTACCAGCATTTGTATGTCCAGTACTGTTTATTTTAGAAACTCTGAGTTCTCAGGAACTCTGAGCAAACACATTAAATGTAATAATTTAGCACAGAGTTGGTTTTGGTTTTTTTTCAGCGAGGAGGGATCAAGATAAAGGATATTTTGTTGACTGTTATTTGTTTATAATTTGAAAAATAGCTGGAAAGATGCTCTTTTAGCCTTTTAATTAGGCTAAATTAATTACAAAGCCCATAACCAGAAAGCAACATAGACAGTCCATGGTTTGCTGATGGGCTATGGTGTTTGAAATAGTTTACACTCAGATTATATTTTCGCATTTTTTAATTTATA
>NW_009914126.1:19011-30333 GCF_000696875.1 Nestor notabilis
TTAATGTACTCAAATATTTAAGTTTACTAAGCTAGCTATCTTCCCCCTCACCTTATATTAAAAGCAGAAATGTAAGAATACTGAAGTACCAGGCACAAATTACTATTACCTGCTTTTCAGTTTCTAAAAAGGGCAACATGAAAATACCTAACACAGAAAATATCCAGTAGCTGGCATGCGGAGAACACATTAATAAACATGTTTTAAAATTTGTAAACAAAGTAGAAAGCTGAACTAAGCCTCTTAACAGGGGCTCAAGAATTAAGAGGTTGCTGGTTTACAACTGAGTACATATAGAGGGGAAAAACCAGTCTTTTTTATACACATATGCCATTTTCTCACAATAGAAAATGACATATATATCATTATGTAACGAATAGATTTATTTAATAGCTAATATGTCCTCCTTTATGCTCTTTTTTTTCACCTTGATTTTTCATTGCTTATCCTTCCAGTTTGTCTTTATTCCCTGCTTTCCTTCACAAGACTCATAATAAACAGAGACACAAATTTCCTTCGTCAGATAACTTCCTGGCACACAGAGGCTGGATAAAGGGTCCATTAATATGTGGGAGAAAATCACTTTTTTTACCTTCCCAAACAGCAAATTCAACTCTACTTAATCTCTAAAACTTCCCTTCACTTCTATCTGCAAGCAGAATGTAATTTCAAAAGTAATTTGGACAATGACTTTGGGGTTAACATCTCTTTGTGAAGAATACCACAAGATCATCAATGACTGTCACTGTGTGAGTTGGGATTGCTACTATGACACATTATATTAAATGCAACTCCAGTCATATTCTTATCCTAATGAAAACCAGGGTGTTGCTTTCACAGATGCAAATGCTTTGTTGACAACACAGTGGAGAACTGATTTCCTTGAGCAAAACTCTAGTCCCCCCCTCAGTTTCTATTGTTTCTTTCGTACTTCATTGCCTATACTATCCATCCATGACGTTCTGTTGTTGTATATTCTTCCCTAATAATATCATATAACATCAGCTTTTTCTGCTCTTTCAGCAGTCAATTGAGAGAACCAAGTACTCTCCTGGGATTTTAATCTGCAGGCTGCCTATTTCAATTGCTTTTCTTCAGGAGATCTTTCAGGTTGAAATATGATTTTTTTTTTCTCAAACTGCTTTCAATTTTGTAGCAAATATGACAGTTATCTCATACAGTAAGTTCAGTGATATTTTCTTTTTCTTACTTGTCACAAAGATATTTTCTTTCTCCACAGCTTCCATTGCAACACTAACAGTAACCAGACTGAGACTCCATACTACAACATAGGCTGAATGTGGAAGAAAATGTCTGCATCCAGTCAGAGTTTTTCAGCAAAGTGTCTCTGGGCTCTCTCAAACTCCTACATCTTCCCTGCATACAGATCCATTGTTTTTCTGCCCTTACAAATAAAACACTTTGAAAAGAAGTAAGCAGCTAATTAAACTCAGAAGTTTCAAATCTGGCAACAGAATTGCCTCCTCTCCCTCCCTTACACATCCATTCATGTTCTGCCTCATTACGTATCAAAACATGGGACCAAGCTATAAGCTGGAGCCGAAAGGGATGAGGTATTAATACAAACAGTAGATGCACCTACAGTTATACTAAAGAGGATAAAAGCACACACAGGGTATACATTTATATGCTTCTGGATATGTGGAAATAACTGTTTTGATGTGTTAGGGAAAAAATGCTCCTGAATACAGGTTGTTTTGTAAGTTCCTCTGGACTATCCACACACGGCCACTGTTGAAGCCAGGCATGGATTTAGATGCCAATTTCAGAAAAACAGTTCCTATGCTCACATACTCATACAATTAACTGTTCCCCACGAAGCTCCGATGCTCATCATCGCCTTACAGACTATGTAACATCTTTTTTAGTCTACAAGACACGATTCCTTCAAGACAAAGATCTATTTGCATTTGCTATTAATGAATGTTTTCCTTTAAGGTACACATTTTCTCATACACTAAACTCATGTCCAAAACACTACAGATGCTTTATTGTTCAGTACATCTCTTTGCCCATGAATACATAGGCATATAGGTGATATCTCTTGCAACACTGTGGTCAGTTTTCTGCCTACAGTTCCATGCCACATTGTTTTCATCTAAATGAGGAAAATATTTCATAATATTAATAAAATTTATTTTTTAAATCTGAACATAATGAAGCTGGACTGCTTTTCATTAATAATTTCCTGCTCAATTGTCCAGTTGTTTTCTACCTTTATCTTATTTTGCAAGCATCAAGAACAACATTGTCAGATTTTCAAACTGGTGTTTTTATGTGAGGCTATGTTTTATTTTTCTGTGTTTCTCAAAAAGATTCAGATGCCTTCAATTGCTATGCATTTCACTGAGGTTTTAACAAGCCACTTTGCACTTTCTAAATGTTGTGACTGCAATTATTCTCACTTCTTCATCAGTTCTCAGAAGGGTTTTTACAATTTTGATATGGAACCACTTCTGACAGGGTATTTTAACTTGTTTAGATGCAGAGGCTTCGTGCTCGAAACTGTCTTGAATTCTTCAATAACAGTTTAAAGCAAAGATTTTAAATATCTGCATGTGTCTGCTGCTAAATCAACGAAGACAGATTTCCCTCCTTTCTCCACCCACCCCCCACTGCAAGAAAAGCAGAATTTTTACAATTAGAAATATGTTTTTCTTGGCTTCAGCACTTTTTCTGTATGACGCTGTTAGACATAAAAGGTAAACATTTGTAAAGTAAGTTTTGCCATGCTATTTGCTTCACGGTGCTTTTAATAGTCATGTTCTTTAAAGGTTTTAAGAAGTTGAATCCCTTTGTGTAATATAAGGCAATATTTCAGATCCTGAAATGTAGAAATTCTGATTACCATAGACACAGCTTTAAAGCATGCTAAGCCTGCTTTTTGGTTTAGGTTCCAAAGGAGACTTGGTCAAGGCAGAACAAATATTCCTTCATTTTGTAAATATGCGGTGCACTGAGTTTCTACCTTCATACAGCAGCTTTCATTCTTAAAGGAAAGATCAAGAAGGGTAAGGCATGACAGGAACTTCAACTCCCACCCCAGCAGAGGGTTCAACAGAAACTACCTCAACTGCAGTAAGCTCTCCACAGTCCTTCTACCTCTATTTGCCCTTCCACTCTCTAGTCTAATACTTACTTCTCCTCCCACCAGCTCAAACCAGTATATGTCAAGATTGTCTTCTCTTTTTTTACGTTTTAGGGTACTTGCACAACAACTTCTACTCACTGTACTTCCCACCCCCACACCCATCTCACCACCAACAGTATTCCTATTGTGCTATCCACCTGGACCTGAAAGTCTTCCCACCTTCTCTACCTTTCTCCCTTCCTTTAGTCAATTCCCATCCCTTTCAGCCTATATATATAGGCTGATATATATCATATATTAAAATACATGTAATATATATGAAGAATACATGGTATATACATCATAATATATTCATATACATATATTTTATATAAAAATGCACACAAAAAATTGACTGAAGAAATCTTTTTATGTAGTTGCTGTGATATAATAGCCATACAACTGGTTTGCTACTGAAAAGATACACAGTGAAGCTGGTCAAATATTGCTTGTCTGAAAAATACCTCAGGTATTACAACAATGAACCTCCATTTTGACACAGCTTCTCAGCCCCAATCTCTGTACAGTCTGGTGAGGCCAAACTGCACTGCTTAAGAAACTGATGCAACCTGCAAAGGAATGGAGGCATTAGGAGTTGCCTGTTGTAGTACTTAGGAGTAGTACTTAGGCATTGCATTATCGTTATTTTTAGAGCATTCAGATGAGCATTTTGTTTTCATTTTTGTGTTTTGCAATGAAATTGTATATTTAATTTGCTGAGATATCTGAATAGCATTTTATAAAGCCATTAGCGATAAAATACTCATTTTTCATTTGTATGATGTCCAAGAATACAAATGGGTATAATTTCTTCCTACCCTTCAACATTAACAGGGGAACCAGGAAGAAAAATTGAACACACCTTTCACATTCTTTTAACTACAATGAAATAGAGCGAGCTTTTCTAATGAAAAAATAGTTACAAAAAAGTACTGTCTGTTTTCTTTGGAATTATTGCCACGTGCATCTCTGCTACTGTATTTATATATTTCTATGAATTTATACATTTATTTCCTAGTTTGGTAATTCTACAAAGCAAGGTTAAAGTATAGGATCAATCACCATGTGATAAATCAGTATTCCTTGAAATAGCTTTGGTAGAACTACTACAAAAATAAATCAGCAAGAGTCAAAGCAAATAAGGACACATGTCAGCAAACTCCTAGCCTCATACTACAAGCTAGGATTTTATCCATAGTCATACTATGCCACAAAGCAGCTGGTAGGCTGGCTTATCTCATGGCAGCCTCTCTCCATTAAGTTTCTTTTATCTGCTGATTTTCCCTTCCCATTGGATCTGCCACTACGATTTTAGTTCTCGGCAGCTGCTACTGCTTACAAGAATGTCTTAGGCTCAGTTATGGTAAAAACAAAAGTTCCTCTTGGCATCGTTATTGCATCCTCCACTCAGCACCATGGAGGTGATGTCAGGTGCTAACAGCACTTGGCTGCTGCAGAGAGCCGCGTGGTTGTCACTTCATCAGCTGTTTACAGAGCAAGCTCATGCACAGCAAACTGTATGGGACTCCCTTGTCTCAGGCATAAGCTGCCATCTGAGTTACAAGCAAAAGCTAGTTCCCCAACTTCTTCCTAACCCCCCCCGCAGCTCCAACAGAAATTTATACCCAAAAGGATATACAAGAACACCCTGAGAGATCATAGGATCTGCAGGCAGTAGAAACATCTAGGTTTAAGTGATGTCCATCAGCAAAGCTTGGCTGAAAAGCCTAGCTCATGTTGTTTCATTTATACTCTAGCTCTTACACTGCTGCTGCTCCCAACCTTTCAGGGGTCCTAAGTTCAATACAAAAATTTAATCAGTCTGCTTTTCCATAACTTTTAAAGTTCAGACAATTTTCTATTTGCCTCCATCAGATACTGTGTAGAGAGGAGAATCTTGGAAAGCCATTTCTCTGAGAAAAAGGAGAAATGTTTTTTGGCAAAGACTTTGCACTGGAATACAGTAAACAAACAGATCAAATATGAGAAACTTCTAGCACATACAGCGAAGGTGCAAAAATACACTTGTGGAACATTTTCAAAACAAAAAATCAATATTGAGGGAATGCTAAAATCAATATTGCCCATGTCTATCTCTTTCATTATACCTTTCAATTAATGGCCACATACTTCTTTTGCCACTAGTTCTGCTTCAATCAGAGCACATGATGATGGCTTTTAAAAACTTCTCAACTTCTCAGTATTTTTTTTTAAACATATGACACTCATATTGCAACACTGGGATGTTGCAAAGGGTCTGGAAGCTGCCTGTATACCATCAGAAGAAAATTCTGCTGTCAGGTTTCAATCCTTTCTAGTCTAATGGCTTCATTTCTTTCACTTGGCTATGCTCGTCCTTCAGTAGTATGAAGTCTAATTGGTTTCTGTATTAGAAGGGTGATGGATGGGTGCCCAACAGCAGTTTTAACCCTTGTCATAGCCAGAGACACAGAGTTCAGTACCAGGAGTTCTGGAAAATCTTATGTTAAATAAAACCACATTAATACACTTTTTCAAAATAAGGAGAATTTAAAACTTTTACTGATGGCTCTTAAAGATGATACATTAACAGTGAATACAAATGGGTTGTACATCACTTTTCATTTGCTTTTTTTCTCCAAATAAGTTAGAGTACAGTAACTAGAAAGTAGGAAAAAAAAGGCCAGTCTGTAGCTTTTTAACAGATGCACACAAAAATCCAATAGAAAACCTTAATCATTTTAATATGGTTTTCATGAAGAATAACAATGATTTTCATAGGATTCTTGCTGAATGTTTCTGACAGATCATTATAGGCAAGAACGTGAACTTAAATTTAAGTAAGAATACTGTGGTTTGGAAAGCTACTTGCAGGCATATATTTTTCAGAGGATTTCCACAATATCACACAAAGTACTAAATGTTGAACACTATTATTTCCCATCTATTTACCACAAGTTCCCTACAACAACAACAACAACAAAATTTGCTTTTTTAATGTCACTAACAAATGCTTATATTGGGAGCATGTGAAAACCAAGACTAACTGCCGGAAAGTCAGACTGTGTTATTTTAGAAAATAAGATGTCTATCATCCCAAAACCAGGAACTAAAACCAACCAGGCTTGAAATCTGAAGAGTTCTGTATCAACACCAATGCTGTTCTTCATGAACTGTGATTGGACTATGCCAAAATGGAACCATCCCACCAAACACAAACTGAATCTAGGTCAGATACATGTATTAAATATACATACTAAAAGTAAGAAAGAAATCATAAACCTTAACTATTGATACTGCTGAAGTCTTTTTTGGGGAAGTCTGAAGCTTAACAAGTAAAAGTAAACTGCTCTTCAACGACTGCCAGAGGCTGAGAAGATACCTCTCTCTCCATAGTCAACAGCACTGGATTACAAATGCCTACAAATGCATACCTGATGTCCCGAGTCCACATGCATTCCTAAGCTATCTTAAACATTCAGAAAAGGAAAAAATAAAAAGCACAATATTTCCACTTATTGCACTGAGAAGCAAAACTACTGAAAATTTTCAAAAAAAATTAGCAAAAAAGACAGTATTTCTGTAAACACAGGATGTCATAACATTCTGAATTTTCAAAAAGTCAAGCATAGGCCTCCACCAGATTTACAGAGTAGTGACTTATACCCAACAGTGACAGATTTCAGTGACTGATGTTTCCATTTTTCAAGCCATTTCAAGCAGATGAAGGGTACTGCCCTGTCATGTATAATCAGGCCCTCAAGTGAACCACAATTAATAAAGTTCAGTTTATGAAATCAACACCAAAGGAAAAAGACAGGGAAAAATTAAGTGGAGAAAAACTGTAAAAATGCATGAACATCAAGATAGCATCGATAACTTTATTTTCTATTTTGAGTAGTATGATCACTTCTGCTGTCTCAATTGAATACATCTGTAATTAAAGCTGATTAATGGCTCATGGCAGAAAACAAATACAAATTTCAATTTTCATGATCATTTAAATACTTTTCAAGAGAAACAGGGCTTTCTTCTGCTTCTTCTCACTTACATTTGTGCCTCAGGTGCACAAATTTAACATTCACCTTACAGCCTTTGTAGAAGCAAGGCTAAATTGACCTGTGAGCTAAAGTCAAATGGTTCCTCCAGGACTAAAGTATCCCTCCACTATGGACTGTCCAGGCAGGGAGCTACTGTACAGGCAGTTAGGACATGAACATACACAGTGAATAATCTGTTCTGGTCTAATCTCCCATATGAAAATTTTTCACACAATTGCCAGTGTGAAATACAACTAAACTTTATTTTAAAACTGGAAGAAATCCATTGCTCTGTAAACGCAAATTGTAGTTGTGCAGTAAGCGCCTCTTCTGGACAAATCCCAATTTTTTTTCTCATGCTTTGAATTTATAAAGCAGAATATGGAAACTGGAGATTTGAAAAGGTCAAAGCCTTCTGCACAAAATCATGTAATTCTCCAGCTAAGAGTACTGTAGAACAATTCAGCTTAAAGTCTGCTGAGTGATTATTATCAGAATAATTGCTAAAAATAGCGTCAATTGCTATTTTGAAAGAGAACAGGGTGTGATTGCTGAAAAACAAGCCTGAAGAAAAATAACCTGTGTCTTTTTTGTTTATTTTGACATGAGCATTTAAGTTTTTGACTTACTGAGTTTCAGCTACCTTCACAAAGACACACCAGTCATTTGGCATATAACGTTTTAAAGAAATGTTCTTTATTTTTACATGTTTTGTGAAACACGGAGTCTCTGTTTTCTTTATCCTAAACAGACTAAAGAATAGAAGCTAACAGTATGTCAAACAATAAAATAATACGATATCGTATTGCTATAGAAATCTGAGGACAAAAGTCATACATCTCTGAGATTTTAACTGTATGTTAAACATTAAGAGTAATTTGCATAAAATATAGTATTATTTTTCATGCATGAAAAGGCAAAGATGGAATCTGAAATACATCACAAAGAAAAAAAAAAAAGAAAGCCCTACAACTTGATCAAGAGCTAGAAAAAATTGTTGATTAATAACACTAACTCCAGAGGTCTGCTTTTTGTTAATTCTTTATGAAGAATTCTTTATGAAGAATGGGTGGGAGTGGGCTTCTAATGTTGCATGATTGTCTTGTGAAAACAAATGAATTTTCAGATGTGTTCTTGAAGGCCACCAGACAAGAAAAGATACATTTTTTTCTGGTTGCCAGGGGATACAGAAGACCGTTTTCACATAGTGAATCATTACTGCATTTAAAAAATGGTGTTAGCAGGAATTTCCATCAACAATGTCTGGATGCGTCTTTCTGTCACCTTCAGTGATCTTGCAGTGATCAACAGTCTGATCAGATACTTCTTTTAATTTTCAGTCATTATCTATCCCTGTGGCCTTTACAAAGTAAGCATGATTACACAAGGGCTGAAACACTTATGTGGAACAACAGCATGCTGTATAATTCATTAGCTATTCAATCCTATAATAATGCATACATTCAGAGCAAGACTTGGTATGACTAAAGTCTCATATGACAGGATTTTCACTCAGTTAAATGAAGGATGAAGACTTTTCAGGCAATGGGGAAAAATAATTGTATCTGATAATTTTGTCTACTGTGGTGGTTTCACTCAGCATTCTGGCACATGGTTTTCGTGGAAAACCACTTGTATGCCACATATGGGAACTTCCATAAGAAGAAACATCAGTTGCAGTTAGTTTCCACTGAGCAACACAAACTTGGAAGAGAGAAGCATTCAAAAGATAATTTAGCTGATGTGAAAAGAACTGTGTTATACAGAAATAAAGTTCTACAGCTTACTAAAGGATTGTCTCAGTTCCTGAAAAAAGTCTCAATGGCGTACTGTCAACAACAGTTTTGGTATCTGATTTCAATTAATAATTCTGCAGATTGTGTACATTTAATTTTAAGAAAAACAAATTAATATATTTCTGTATGTAATAATTAAAAGACAGTCTTCATCACAGCCTCAGTTCAGCTGATGCGTGAACTGCTTGCTGTGGTAAGATGTGCTCCTGAACTGAAGAATCACTCAGAACTGATAACTAAGGCATTTTACTGGAATATTTTCATGAGAGAGTGGAAAAATCAAGAAGTCAAATACAGTAGCATCCTAATGGTGTAACTGATTCCAGAAGAAACTGTAACAGTTAACATAATCAATTTCAGAGATACATTGCAAGGTATAGTTAGACTGATATAAGGTCAATAAACAACATTATAAGTGACTATACAGGGTATTTATCTCTGGACTCACTCAGATTTAGCTGGAAAAAAACAAAACAAAATATGTCTGAAGAAGATTATGCAAGTTCTGATTTAACCTTTTATGTGACAGATTAATGTACTCAGATAAGATAATTCAATGAGGTGCAAATGAAAAAGAAAAGGATGCAAAACTGACTGATGGCAACCAACAGTGTGCTGGTGAGAGAGCAAGGCATTCATTACTGAAGAAACCACTACAGGGTCAGAAGCAAAGGAGCCCACCGATGCCAAACAGGACAAGATCTGAAGAAGAATGTCTTGACATACATGGTTGATGGGTATAAAATACGGGAAATGGAGTACTTATTGTAAGTTTGGACTAGGAAGTAGTCACTAGAAAGCGAAGGATTCTGAGCAAAGGAGATGGAGGGTGGCCTTCAGTAAGAGTAGGACTACTGGAGAAGCAGAAGTCTATGAGAACTTCTAGTAAATCTGAAAGAAGCCATTAAAGTGGTCCTGAGGTTGTCTTCACTTAAGACGTAAGACATTAAAGGTTTGTCTTGTGACAAGACATAGAAGAGGTTGAGGACAAGTAGGAAGAAATATTGACATTTGGTTGTCCATCAAAAGCTAAGTGAAACATAGTGGGCTGATTGAAGCAAGTGGAGAGACTGGAGAATAAGAACAAGTGAGGATCTCAAAATGGGTTGAACAAAGAAAAGGAAGTCAAAAGAAAGGCATTCTTAGGAAAAGGGAGGTAGAAGGAGGTAATGCACATTTTCTCCTCTCTGAAAAAATCAAACCAAAACCAAACCCCAAAACAATAATAATGCAATACAGCACCCTCACTATTATTTGGTTTGTTCTCCAACCTCACAGTGTGCTACACAAAATACAATCTGAGGCCAAAAAAGAAGAAACCTATATAATAAAAGAGAAAGGTCTCGCTATTCCTGGTTAATAACAGCTGATTCCTTGTACAGTTCCATATATGTGATCTAGCAGGGTTTTTGCATGTTACTGTAGACCTGCTATACCTGCAATTTAAAAAAAATAAAAAAAGAAAGCCAAAATAAAATAAACTTAACATGAAGCATTGAAAAGAGCTCAAGTCACTAGTGATAGGAAGGATAAAATAATTTGATGTGCTTACATATTAATACAAAGAAAGCCAAACCAAACCAAATTAAACAGACTACATTCATACATGTAACTACTGGTTTTCACCTTGAACAACAATTTCTTTGACTAACAAAAAAACCCGATGGCTGGCTGGCTGGCTGTCTACCCTCAATCCATATACTCAAGTACGTATGCTTCACTATCCACTGACATTCAAACAAAGCAAAAGAAATGTTTCACTTTCCTTCAAGAGCATTCTGTAAGATAGATGATAGAACAGGTAAAATATGATGATTTGGGAGACAGTTTACAGTGCCCAGTGCAATGTATAGACAATTAACTAGGTAATTATAGATTAATTTCATTTCCTCGCGAGCCCACTTTTTGTTTTTCCTCTCAATTAAAGTACTGATATTATGTGCAAACCATCTTGTTTGTAACACATAGGAACATGGAAGACAATATTCTCTTCAAAAGCAAAAAGCAAATTAATTGTCAATTTAAGACCAAAAACTGTATCACAGCAAGGACCATGATAATTACTTGTCCAGGTATTGGTGTTTAGCAAAATAACTCTATTTAGAGCACAAAACAAAAAGCACAAGTTTAACTTGTGCAAGGCATTCAACACTGTCCCACATGACCTCCTTGTCTCTAAATTGGAGAGACACCAAGTTGATACATGGACCACTCAGTGGATAAAGAACTGGCTGGATGGCCGCACACAAAGAGTTGTGGTCAACGGTTCAATGTCCACGTGGAGACCAGTAACGAGTAGTGTCCCTCAGGGATCGGTGTCGGGACCTGTTGTTTAACATCTTTGTGGGTGACATGG
>NW_009914127.1:0-9021 GCF_000696875.1 Nestor notabilis
TAAACCAAATGGCCAATTCGTGACACTATGGTTGCCCCTGGAAGCAGGGGGAAAAGCAAATGGAGGCACAAACAGCAGAAGAGGAGGTGATGCGTGCTGAAGAGGCTCCACCATATAATGAACTGCCGGAGAGTGAAAAGCAGTATGCCTTGTTCACTGATGGGTCCTGCTGTATTGTGGGAAAACATCGGAGATGGAAGGCAGCTGTGTGGAGTCCCCTGTGACAAGTTGCAGACACTGCTGAAGGAGAGGGTGAATCGAGTCAGTTTGCAGAGGTGAAAGCCATCCAGCTGGCCTTGGACATTGCTGAACGAGAAAATTGGCCAGCACTTTATCTCTATACTGACTCATGGATGGTGGCAAATGCCCTGTGGGGGTGGTTGCAGCAATGGAAGCAGAGTAATTGGCAACGCAGAGGTAAACCCATCTGGGCTGCTGCACTGTAGCAAGATATTGCTGCCCGGGTGCAGAACCTGGTGGTGAAGGTACGTCATGTAGATGTTCACGTTCCCAAGAGTCGGGCCACTGAGGAACACCAGAACAATGAGCCACATAAAACACCTCTTGCTGTAAGACAGGGACAGTTTCCTAATACAGCAAGCAATGTTACTCCTTTCAAAATACATACGCATGAAGTAACAGGCCAGTTCACTGAACTTATCATTAATACTGGATGTTTGGAACAGAAGCGCATACGGGTGTAAATGGCTATATGCCAGCATATGCTAGTGTATGTGCGTGTGCACAAGCTCATATGAACCTACCCATGCTCTGTAGCAAATGAATTTTTTCAAAAAATAGCTCATTATATTGTAAACTGAGTTATACTGACAGTAACTAACCATGGCAACTGCCAAATGTATAAAAAGAATACAAACACTCCTTTCAAAGCACAGTCTGTGCTTGAATCTGCCTTTTCAAAGCTTGTATGAAAACAGTGGGAAGCAATAATACAAGTCCAATTTGTGAAATTCTGCAAAAGAGAAAGGAAGAGTTGAGTAAGTTTCTGAAGAAGCTGAATTATAGATTTTTCAGAATTAAAGTCAAAAGTATCATTCTGCAATTCTGTCTGACATCCTGCATAACACATGCCACAGAAACTCACTCTGCAAGTACTGCTATGAGGCCACATCTTCTGTTGAAATACTATGTACTGTTTAAATACACTAGACAAAAAAAATTTCATTCACTACAGAGGTCTCTTCATTCTTTAAAGGCTGGCAGCTCTAAGCCTCATCTTTAAACCCTGTGCAGCTATTCAGAACACCGATGGGATACGAATGTTACCAGGTAGCTTATTAAAATGCATGAAAACCAAATCAGTCACAATATAACACTACCAACAAGTGCAAGTAGTATCTACTGCAGTGCAGAACATGACTGCAAACCCCAACTTTACTGGGCATGAACTATAAGATGCACTATACGTCTATTTAAACATGCTCAAATATTTGCCTAAGATATCGTACATGATTTTTTAAAAAAATCATCATTTTAACACCAAATTATCTATGTCCAAAAAAAATCTTGAGCCATCTATATATGGTCCATAACAAAACACAGTGAACACATTTTCATGGACAATGTTTTCCTCTCCACGTATTTTTCCATTAAATGGAAACATTTGCCAAAACAAAAGGAAGAATTCAATGTAAAGTTTCATTAAAGAGTTTGCTTTACCAGCTAAGACTTAGAAAAATGGCTAGTAGTCCCAGCTGTGTACACATTCTGCAGCATGCAGTAACAAAAAAGAAAATTAAATTAATAAATGAATAAATAAACGAAAGGGCATGCCACCAAAGCTGATATCCTTGGCATCCACTCAACACTTAGAAAGCATGAAGCAACTACTTACTCTATCTCTTGGGGCTTGAGCATCTTTGTGTACCTTCATGAGCTCACACATGCTTGAGAATGTAAACAATTAGCTTTTCTAATTCAGCACTATCCCTGAGATGGGCAGAAGCCTGTCTCTACTGAGATGGAGTGTGAGGATCACATAAGCCACAAGGTACTCCTTGATATTTTTCTGAGGGTTCTAATGGAAAATCAAATCAGTTTTGACAAGCTGCTGGCAATAATACCAAAAGCACTATCAATATGGTCAAGGCATTCAATATGTTAACAGGTAGTAGACCAGATGCTATTCACATTACTTCTATTGAACTTACCTTTGATACTATTAGGAGTTCAGCAAAAAAAGCCTCTTCCCCTCACCAGCATCATCAGCACTATCATCACCACACCACTGCCACCAACCCAGAATGTTCAAAAAGCCTGTGGAAGGAATGATCCCCAGGGTATCAGCATACACCACACCCACAGACTGCAGCTAAGCTGTCAAAACAATTCATCCACCTACAGATGACTTCCTGTCACCTTTGTTTTTTTGCAGGGCCTTCAGCCCAGGGCAGAGCATGGCTATAGGAAGCTGAATTGTTCTGGCATCATCAGCTAACTCCTGGACACTCTCTTCCCCAAGGATTCTGCTGCCTCTCTTCATGTGGCCTGATGCACATCTATAATTACATGAACAAGACACAGGTACCTACCAAAAAGAATGGGTATCACTGCTATTCAGGCACCAGCAAGATATGATACTGCTTCTGGATACAGGCTTTTGCCTACTTGGTAGTCATTGTCTGTTTTCCTCAGACTTCTTCATGCTGGTACAAGCAAAGGGAACAAACAAATCTTTCTTTAAGTCAAAAGGCTTCAGCTAATCTTCTTGATACATTTGTAGGAAAAGCCTTCTCTGGGAACAGAAGCATAGAGAGAAGGAAGTTCATGAATCTTGTAAGTTCGCTTGCTGAAATCAATTTCTGGGGGAAAAAATATTAAGTGTAGATCTCCACAGCTCCAAGGATAATTCAATTTACTTTGGGGATAACTAAAAGCAATCCCCAAACAGTGCTGGATAACACATACTTGCTTATTTGGAGCAACATTTCTTAATAGCAAGAATAGAAAGTATTACTCAGTAGTACTCAGGTGAAAGGCTGAGAACAAGCAGCAATAAGAATGAGTAAGGCCATTACTTCTCACACTGTCTAACACAATTATGCAACATCTGCTCACAGAACATTGCCACAAGACTTTTGTCCACCTGCACTGCTCCATTCAGATGAAACATCTTTCCTCCTCTATTTTGGTCTATATTAAAACATTCTCATTAAAGTTAGTAGCAGTGTTAGCACTGGGAGCAGAATTGAAATCCAAATCACATACCCAATTCTTGTTACTCCCTATTTTGAAAAACCATTTCCTTTTCTTCAGAATTGCTTCACTGTATAACAGTCTGTACTAAAGGAAAATGGGTATCGTCTCCTGCTGTTGCTAACATACACCAGAAAACTACTATATAGAAAAGACATAAAAAACACAATGAAAACTGTCTGGTAGTGCACCTCTTTTGCATGCAGCGGTTAATGCTTTTAACTAAAATCTGCTTTCCTTAAATATCTTTACCACAAATCTCCCTCTGCTCACCTAAGCTATTACAGCTTTCTTAGTGACTGTTCCACACCTGTCTGTTAGCATTACTTAAATAAGTCATCTGAGTAAAGCACTGGAGTAAACCAGCAGTTGAGGGTGAAAATGCAAATGCTGTAGTTATCGGAGCTAACAGAGCCAGCCTGTCTGCAAGCCTTTGCATGCACATTGGGATGACTTGCTCACTGAGGCTTGGGAAGGTTCTGTCATGTCAGGCCCCAACACACTGCATTCCCTCATTCTCAGAATTAAAGCACAGGATGTTGGTTTTTGGAAGGATAATATGCTGCCAGCAACAAATATGGTACGGGGAGCTGGGGTTTAAAACAAGGAATCCAGTGACATACCATCCCTGTAGTGAGGAAAATCACCCAATCCCATCCATAGTCCACACATACAGAACATTATTCACCTTGATCCCACTGTCTCTATTTGGGCACTGGCACTATATTGGACTCCATCTTTAAATTCTTTGTTTTAAGGAAAAAGGAAATGGCAGCAACTGAAAAGCATATGGTCTTCAAAACCATTCCTGACCCCCAACCCTCATCCCCTAAAGGCTCATTTCAAGAGCTTTACAGAAGTACCAACTTACATGAATTATTTCATTCACGCAGTGCAATGCCAACACCAGCATCTCTCTCCTCTCATTCTCTCCAGTGGTTGCCCCAGATAAACAGGTCGTAGTTTCAATTCACAGACTCTGTTTGCCACACACTCCTCTTCATCGCAGTTTCATTTCTAATGAAGGCTTTGACACTGGTACAGTAAATGATAATCTGCTACTGAACATCTAATTAAGCATGCAGAGCTGATAGTGATAACCTCAGCATCTCTGCCTGACTTTTCATTTTAGAGGCCCTTGAGAGTTTCAATTCAATTTCTAGCTTCTCCAATCATACAAGAATAATGAGATTGAAAATGCAAGTAATGCAATATGGCACACATCCTCAGTGGTACCACAGTACTGAGGGTAAGCCGTAGATGGCAGAAACAAAACCTTGTCAATGGAGAAAGCTCGAGACAAAAGAACTTCAACCAGCAGAAAAACAGGCACATTTTTTTGGTTTTGACCCACGTTAAACTATCAGCAGCCTTGAAATCATTGCATTTCTCTTTAACCAAAGGCCTTTTTTTCCATTAGAGAAGGTGGGTAAATTGAACAATTAATCTTTCTGTGCTTGGTTGTTCCTCATAAGATCTATACAAAACTGCCTTCTACATTTTTACTGAATTTTACTGAATTAGATGTTCACAGATCTAATGTTGTCCTACACCAGATTTTGTAAAGTCTTACCATGTTAAATGTTCTGTAAATTTCTTCATTTCCCTCCTAAAATTAATTGGCCATGAAGTGCAACCTTATTACTTGAAGGGATTGTAAATTATGTTAAAGCACCACCCACGTGTTGTATTAAAAGTATATTGAGAAGCACCGGTTTTGGAGTCTCAACATCTACAGAAAACACAGGGTAGACGGGTAAAGTTTATGTGTTTTCCTCTACTAGATATGTTTCTAGAAGTTCAAAACTGTTGAGTGCCCTGATAACTCTAAGGAATCTTGAGTCATTGAACCTCACTACTTAGAAATTCTAAATCTGATATGGGAAAGCTGTACTTACAGAGCTAGTTTGAACTTACAAGTTCAAACCAGTCAGTATGTTGACCTCTATTGCTGACCAGTCAGCATATTAACCTCTATTTCAGCCCACGTGCACTGCTGAATGGCTGGCTTTGCACAGTGTCCAGGATGCAAAGAAAGTTACAGCAACCTTAGACTAGCCTAGCTCTCTTAAAAAAGCAAAGGAAAAAAAACCAAACAAACCCTTTTATATTAATGGTATCTAAAACATGATTATCATATCCTCAATCAAAAAAAAAGCACTAACTATTGCATCACAGGTATCACTGGCTGAATGCATAAATATGCATGAAATATTTTAACAGAAAACACTGCATTTCCAGCTCCAGGGATGTAAATTGGTCATATGTTACTTCAACGTACAACAAAGGCACAATATAAAAAATCTGTACAGGGACAGAGTGTATTTGTATCAAGGGATGGAGAGGCCATACGGTAAGTCTTTCTTTTGTGCTCTCATCCACAATCCAAAGCTATCACTAAATTTTAAAAGCCAGTAATAGCTTCAAACTGGATAGGACGCTGTATGCCATGCTTTCAGAATTTCAAAGGAAAATTCAACAGACGACAAAACCCACTACTTTGAGAAAAGGTACTCTCTATATTTACACTTTATTGAAATGTACAGGGAACAATAAGTGATACTAATGATACAGTGCTACAGTCTGTATTGATATCCTGCCGTTCACTTACTCTGATATAAAGTTTTCTCTTACAAAGTACGTGTTTTTACTGTGCCATATTTACTATCGTGATGTAAATCTTCTCAGTAAACAGTGAATGCATCAGTGTTACATCTTTTTAATTTTTTTTTTAAGAAAAGCTTTTGCACAATCTTTTAGTATGCTTTTAATGATTTGAAAAACATTTGTAATTTTTCATTTTTTTCCCAAATACAGAATAAGCCTAAGAGAATGCAGGCAGATACATCAACTTATTATGTTGCCAATTAAGGACAGAGTTCTACATTTCTTCTACAAAGAATGTACACAACTAGAGGGGTTTTTTTTCAAGTCATCCTTCATTGGGTTTTTTATCCTCTTCTCATGGGAAATTTCCATCAAATATAATAAGGATGAAACCAAAAGAAGTTTGAAATAAATTAAGCAAACTCTATAGAAATTACTCTAAACAACATATGGGTCATAGGAGAGTTCAAAAAAATATTTATGTAATGAACTGAATTCTATAACAGAGGCATTATCCTTTTAAATCCCATGAGCTGCTTTAAAATGTCTATGAATACAAGATAGCCATCCACCAAATTCTACAGGACTTTTTAATCAATGAAATAAATACCCCAGCTCTCCCCAGGAGCATTCTAAGCAGAGAATGTACATAAGAGCAGTGGAAAGTTTGCAGAAAAATAACTCATTTTAGCTTTATTTTTTTAGTAGGTTTTTACGAGAAGCAGTGCAAGTGAAGGCAGGAGAGAAGCAGGGAGAAAAGACAATCAACAAAGCTCACTTTTTACACCTTAGTAGCTGATGGGGAATGATGAAGAACCAAGTAAATGAATGAGTAATTTAAAATATTCTTATTATAATGGATCATAGGATGGAAAACTACCAGTGAAAAGGAGAACACAATGAGGTATGATGTATATTGGGTCTAAAAAATACTGAGAAAGAAAAAAAAAAAAAAACCAAAACAAAAAAACAAACCAGAGGCATTCTTGCTGACCAATATTCTATGGGTCTCAAACGGACAGAACTCTGAAGAAAGAATCAACATTTTTGGTCGCAGTTTTTATTTGGTGGAGAGTGGAAGGGAATGGGGAAGGGAATTTTTAGTTTCCTTTTTTAGCTGGAAAAATATGATTCACCAGCAGTGAGTCAATGCAACTAAAAGAATATTTTAAAAGCCAGGAATTCAAATATACTATGAAATAACAAATGCAGAAGTGAAGCTGTTTGAAAGAACATTTCTGAAAGCTTTCTTGCTTCATTTAAAATGCAAGGCGCTTGTCTTGGAAATGATAAATTGAGACAATACTTTCAGGCTGCCTCAGTGCCATTATACCCAATCATACAGGGTGACATTTCTTTGATTTCCACTCTAAGACTTCATTACATCTTGTATAATTTCCTACCAAAAAGAACTCAGAAGGGAATAATTCAGTTAGTGTACAAGTATATTTTTCTACATCTACATCTCTGTTCCATGTATATTAATAATTGACGTGTTCATGTAAATTGACAAAATGATCAAGTATTCTCATTTTAGTCTCTGACTTTGGAAATCAAACTGCTGTCTTTAAGTTATGTTTTAAATAAACTGTGAATAAAATTACTATAGCCTTGCAATAGGAAAAATTGCATCTTACAGTTTTGGTTCTGGTGTTTGAAACTGCCAACCCAACCTTCAGCAACCTCTCTGTGAGGTTCTGGACAAGCCCACACAACCTGTCTATGCTGAACTTGCAAGGCTGAGTACCAGAAAATCTATGTGGCAGTAGAGGCATTTTCTCATAGTCTTATTAAGAACTAATGATGTGGCCTGTTTTAGGGTTGCTGAGTGTCCTGGGTTCAGCTACAGCAGTCATTTTTTCTCCTTCTTAGTAGCTGGTGCAGTGCTGTGGAACTAATGTGGCCTGTTTTAGGGTTGCTGAGTCAAACAGCCACTATGAACAAACAGAAGTAGAAGACCCTGTAGGATAGGGTCTGACAGCCATAAAAGTCTCAATACTATGGCATTATCATCCTCCTTCTTCTGGACAACTTTCAAAATACATTTGAACAGATCTCTTGTCCATTTATCCACTGAACATATTTCCTGCTTGAATACTTCATTGCCTTTTGCATCCACAATGCAGGCTTGTGGTGCTGTGAAAAAGGAATTGTGTTATCCATCTTCAAAGCTTTTGCCGCATTTTTCAAAATCCAGTGAAGCATAGATTACAACGGAAAAAATGTAAAGAGTTCTGTGCTAACCACTAATCCAGTAGGACTGCAATTCAGAGAGGATTACCAATTCCTTAGCACTGCCTTCACAGCCACAGTGTCTTGCAGTGTATTAGAGAGATTATTCTGAAACCATCATTGTCAAAAGTAGACATCCTGGAAGTAAAATACAAGTCATTTAACAGCTGAGCTGAGCTCCACAATACAAAGATTCACTCTGTATCAATGAGAAAAATATATTTATCTTCACTTTGGTTTTGCCTAACAGTATGTCCCAGCGTATTGATTGTTCTGCCTCTCCATCCTAACATCCGGACAAATCTGCGCAGCAGCTTCCACAAACACAGTCCTTTTACTAGAACTTGCTGAACACCTCTACTGTGATAGCAACAGACCATGACTCACACCAAAGAAAAAACAAAATGGTGTGTCAAAGTTCGTAATGTCCACAGATACCCATGACAATATTGGTTTTCTCACATTTTTTTTTTTCATTAAAGCTTCACAGATGTTTCCTCAGCCCACAAGAGTCATGTTGCTGATTCATCAGTATCCTTTTACCCCTGCATCCCTCCTGCTGCCTCCTGTGGTGCCACTGTAAAGCCCATGCTAGTAAACCCAGCAGATTTATTAACCTGGGCTTTGCTACATATCTATCATCTGGTGTGGGTGTGTACCACCAGGACAGCAAGGAGTCACAGCTGGGAACTGATGAACAACACGGTAGTTTGAGTCAGCTCATCAAGGGTTTTTTTATAAGATTTAAGTAGATCTATAGATTTACCAGATATGTTGGGGGAGAGGGGCATCGATCCATCCCAACACTCCCGGTCGGTTGCCAGCACCTGTAATAAGTGCTTGGAGCGATGTAGAGATATTTCAGCTGCTCCAACCATTGAGTTGGCCTCATTTGGAGCTCGGCTCAGATGCCTCTGTACAAATGCCCATAGCAAGGGAAACAAAGAAGAGGAATTAGAGATGTGT
>NW_009914128.1:0-5526 GCF_000696875.1 Nestor notabilis
CATCTCTAAGTCCTCTTGTTTGTTTCCCATATTACAGTCGTTTGTACAGAGGCATCTAAGCCGAACTCCAAATGAGGCCGCTTCAATGGCTGGAGCCGCTGAAATATCTCTACATCACTCCAAGCACTTATTACAGGTGCTGGCAACCGACCGGGAGTGTTGGGATGGATCGATGCCCACCTCCCCCAACACATCTAGTTTATATTTTGGCAAGTATCTTCCCATGGGAAGTGCTTCCTTGACTTGGTGTTGAGAGACTGCACCAAAATGAAGCCAGAGAGAAGTCGGGAGCAGTGTTGCTGAGGGGGGAGCTGGTGTAGCACAGTTAGCTTAGGCTTTGATGCCCTCTCCATCCCTGACAGCCATCAGGGGTCACTCCCACTCTCTCCACTCGTTGCAGCCTTTAAAAGTTAATATCATGAAAAGTCTTTGTCATCTGGGGAAATTGGCATGTCACAAGTCTTCTGTTCAGTTACATCTCTCTCAATCTAAAGGCATTTTACTTAAGAACTGTGGTGCTTTCTTATGTTACTACTCAGCACGTGGTATGACAGCAGAGGTTAATCTTGTGAGACAAAATCTTCACGAGAAACAAAGGAAATCATCAGCAGGGAGTGACGCCATGGTGGCATGGTGGCTTTCCAGACAAAATTCATGTGCAGACATTAAAACTGTGAAAGCAAGAAATAACCCTCCATGCAGAAATTATAATGGAAGATGAGAAAAATCATTATTATAATACTAGGGGGGTAATCCAGACATCCCTGTTGCAATAATGCCCCAAATACTGGAACAGATCATGAAAATATTCAATGAGCCCAGAATGAACAGTAGTCACAAAAGTGTTTTGTTTTACCTTTACCTGAATAAATATTTATATAGTATTGTGAGGGGGAATAAAAAATAAAAAATGCTTATCCTGTAGAATTCACGTTCTTGGCACCAATATGTGATCTCAGAAAGAGTAAGAGCAAGATGAGTTTTACATTTCTAAGGCAATAGACCTTGCCTTAGAAACATGTCATTCATTGAAAGAGCAGCTGAAGTGAGCAGTGAAAAGACTATAGTGGTAATGTATTGGTACAGAACAAATACTCAAACTCCAAACTATGTGAACAGTACAGATAATGCAGGTGCCATGTATTGTAGATGCCATCTAACACATGTGCTACAGAGAGCAATTTGATAGAAAATATTAATGGCCAGCCTATAAGCTGCAGTGACAGAAACAGAGGAAGCAGAATCAATGCGTCTTCATATACCACTGATATGTCAGGAAAAAGGCAAGCATCTATTCTTGCTGTTTCTGAGATCATTTGGGAAGACGCCCACTGACGGGAAAACAATTTGCAGTGCAGTTAGCAGATTTAGAGATTTTTTATGTACATTTATTACAGAAAAAGGCAGATAGACACTCAGTGGGCATTTTTTCTGTTACATTATTAAATCAGCAATCAATCCAAATCAAACTAGATGGCAAAGCCACATGCACTTCAACTCCAGCCACATAATGGATTAGCAAGTCCAGGTGCTGATGAGGTGCAACAAAAATGTTTCAAGACCAATAGGACAAAGTTATTGATAAGAAGCCCATGAAACATGTGATTATACCGCTTGGATTCAGTAGTAGTTGACAAGATCGGATTTTATTTAAAAGGGACCATAATCGCATTGGATTCAGTAGCTGACACCAGGAAATCATTCACAATTGAGCACAGGCATTCCAGATATAATTTAGGAAGTACAGCTCTTGCCAGATATAAATTCCATTTCTGAGTGTATATGTAGCAGCATGAAGTGTGCAAAACTTGCAATGATCTTTGTAACAGAGGATGATTTTGCAGCTTTGTTCAATCCCAACTTCAACTGGGAACAGATAAGAACAGACCTACTCAATTTTACTCATACAAGCCCATGGTCCAACTACACCACTCCAATTTCTGGGAGAAAGACCATCTGAAGGACACTCAGACAAGAAGTCTGATTGGAAACTGAAATTTTGACACAACTAGCAGACTGCTCAAAATTCTAGTTTGTTAAATCTTTTCATGCTGTAGTCCTTAAAATTTACATTTTCAAATCTTATTCCGCAACTACTGTAGTCAGAAAGATTACGTTAAAAGAAAGGCACAGTCTTTATACTACACATGTCCCCAGAAGATGGAACTTTGAAGACAACAAAACATATCACACAACTCACAATAAAGACAATGAGATTGTAAATCTTATTCTGCCTTGTTCCTGATCTAACGTTTTAATCTTGTCTCACCTCCTCTTTATTAGTATATTTTTATATAAAAAAGACTCTTTCTGATACAATAATTTTATTCTTTAACATACCTTCATGCTTTCAATCACTACCTGTGTAAGACAGGAAGCAGAAACAGCATACTTATACTTTCCTAAAGGTAGAAGAATATAGGAAAGGATCAGGATACAAAGCTGAGCTGTTTTCCTCACACAATTATCTGTGGCAGATGACCACCATATGAAAATAACCCGTAATTCACTTACAGCTTAACTGCTGTTTAAATATTTCTTTAAGTAGCATTCCATTGATATATGATACTGGCCAAGCCCCACAAGTGACAAATGTTGCATGTTACAAGCAGACCAGATTGGCCAGATCACAGGCTGTTAAAGAAATCCCAATTTTACCCCAACAGCCTCAGAGGTTTGGCAGATTAGTAATACTTGCATATTATACAGAATATTTTATTCTGAAGAAATTCAGCAGCTCCTCAACAAGGACTAAACCTTTGAGCACCAAAAGTGATGTTTACACCCAGCAATGATCAATTATTTTGCTTCTCAATGCAATTCTAGCTAACTAATGAAAGGAAGATAGGACTCATCCGTCCCTCAAGCCAGCAAACACATCACTCAGGACAGTGTTAAGAGAGGTGCAATACTTCTGTCCAAGCACATTCCACTATCATTTTACTTGTGAGTTCTTTGGTCAAAATGAGATCCCTTTTGAAGAAATATGACTTCTCATAGGCTTACAATAGCTTCCTGTATTGAAAAAAACATGTATTAGCAGTTTAAAATCAGAGTAGCAACAATTGTGCCTTCTCCCAATCTGTCAAACACTGTATAAAGGTCACAGCACCTCTGACACCCACATTTTTGTTGTCCGTTTTACACAGCTGAGTACAGATAGAGTGACTGATGACAGCCAAATTCTGAGGTCAGGCTCTAAGCAACTGTGACATGAGATGCTGCCAAAAGGCATTTCATTCCTCTATTGTGAAATGCCAGGTTGGTTCTGGGACATAGTGAGAAGCCAACTCTAGTTTAGAAAATTCTATAGTGAGCTATTGTTTAATACTAAATACAAGACCATCTCTCCTGCTGCTGCTGCTGCAAATCACAGGGCATCCAAGGACACATCTAACACTATTTTCTACTGTGTTTGCAAAATACTGCATGCATCCAGACCACAGAAAGTGTCTGTGAGAGAATGGAGACCCAGAACTCTTTGTGAGGAGTATGAATTAGGAAGCTGAATCTCATAAGTAAAAAGTACCATTAGAACTCTTCTTAAGAAGAGTTTTGTGTTTTGCTGTCTTCCACAACTTGGTCCCCCCATGTAATCATCATGTCTCCGAAGTATTTTCTTCTGTATACTTCTGATATTAGAAAAGTCAAAAAACATTGTAATTTGAAGGTCTCATTATCATCAAAGAAATCCTAGTGCACAGGTATTCTTTCTTTGCTCAGACAGGCACACAGCAGAAGATAGGACTTTATTCTTCACCAACGGTGCCAGACAATAAAAAACCCCAAACTGATATATCAAAACCAAATTTATCTGAAGTGAAAAGGTGAACATAGTTTGGGATTCACTGGAAAAAGAAGCTGCTGAGATTCTCCTCTACATTTGACATCAGTCTTGTGGCCTTTCCAGATTCAGACTGACCAGGTACGTCTGACTGATTCTTTGCCCATGCAGATAAAGCCATCTTCCGCAAGTAAAGGCAGAGGTCTGGACTGAGTTAAATTTGCCATGGTATAGTGAATAAAGGGGAACACTGATGCACTAAATAAATTCTCACCTACACCAAGGGGTAGCCCTACGTCTTTCATGAAATGGGAAGAACAGTTATAAGTCATTAGGTGTATCACCAAAGGTAGATTCCCAGAAATGGCCAGCAGTTTTGAATATAATACAGAAGCCCAGAACAGATTTTTCTAGTCCTGTCACATTGTACACCCTCCCCTTTGTATCCAAATTTATTCTGATGAGAAATACACTTGCAATCTATATGAACTTTCCAATAAACACAGAATAACTAGCCTACATCCTTAGTATCTACAAGTTTGTCTGCAACTTGACATTTTGCAACTTTATGCATTTATTCCTGACAAATGTGTATTTATTCCTGAGAAAGCACCTTCCCTTTGCTGTTAGGGCTCAGCATCCACTCATAGCTGACAATGCTGTGATCATTGGTGTTCTGATTCCTATAGAGGGTGATGTAGTTCTGAGGCAGGGTGGTCACTTGGTTTGGGCCTGCATTTGCCACTGGAGGTTAATCCACTGCTTTGTTCACAGTCAAGTTTGTAGTGGTGGAGTTGCTGGTACCATCTGAGTCCACAGCTGTTAGATGGAATGTGTAATTCCCGGGTACCAGATTGGTCAACACTAGGGGATCTGCCAACAGGGCTGGCCCAGCCCAATCAGAACTTTTATGTACTGTAGAGTAGGATAAAGTGCCTGTGGTGTGCATAAAGAATTTGTTGGGGAAGACAGTCTGGGTTATTCCTGCTTCAGTCTGGGTTACTCCTGCACTCGTGGGGTTGCTTTTGCTCAGAGACCTGGATATACTTGATGGGTAACGCAGGAAGATGGGGAAGTCTGATGTGTACCTCAAAGGAATTTAATCTGGAGGGGAAACAGCCAATGAACTCAATTGTATGATGTTGTCTGCTATATAACACTTTTATAGCCCACCAGCTAGATATCCTCAGGTCATCAGCAACTGACCCTGACTTCCCTCTGATCATCACCCCAACAAAGAACAAATTTTGACAAAACCAGACAAGCTCAGCAGTGATGAGTTCAGTGGTGTCATCAGCAGGCAACAACCCAACACTACACACCGTCCCTCCTGTCCTGAAAGACTGTTACAACAGATACTGGCAGCCTATGAAGGGGTTTGAGCTGCTTCAGAGGTGATTGGTACTGAAGCACAGCTTCTCCTGGCACCCCGGTTGCCTGTGCTGGGCTGGATGGTCAAAGGCAGGGTCTCCTCTACACTACACATCATGCGACCAATGCTACATGGAGTATGTGGGCTGCACTAATTACACAACGAGCTTGAACAGGAAATCCCAGTCGTCCAGGAATTCTAGAAGTCATCATGGACTGGCCAGAGGGTAAAGATTTTGGGATGTCACCAGAAGAGGAGCTGATGCGTGCTGAAGAGACCCCACCATTTGACGAATTGTCAGCGAGTGAAAAGCAATATGCCTTGTTCACGGATGGGTCCTGCCGTATTGTGGGAAAGCATTGAAGGTGGA
>NW_009914128.1:5685-42077 GCF_000696875.1 Nestor notabilis
GAGAAAAATGGCCAGCACTTTATCTCTATACTGACTCATGGATGGTGGCAAATGCCCTGTGGGAGTGGTTGCAGCAATGGAAGCAGAGGAACTGGCAACACAGAGGTAAACCCATCTGGGCTGCTGCACTGTGGCAAGATATTGCTGCCCGGATGCAGAACCTGGCGGTAAAGGTACGCCACGTAGATGCTCATGTTCCCAAGAGTCGTGCCACTGAGGAACACCAGAACAACCAACAAGTGGATAGAGCTGCTAAGATTGAGGTGGCTCAGATGGACTTAGATTGGCAACATAAGGGTGAATTATTTTTAGCCTGGTGGGCCCATGACACCTCAGGCCATCAAGGCAGAGATGCAACACATAGATGGGCTCATAATCCAGTGGTGGACTTAACAATGGACACTATTGCCCAGGTTATTCATGAATGTGAAACGTGCTGCAATTAAGCAAGCCAAGCGGTTAAAGCCTCTCTGGTATGGAGGTCAATGATTGAAGTACAAGTATGGGGAGGCCTGGCAGGTTGACTATATCACACTCCCACCGACCCACCAAGACAAGCGCTATGCGCTTAACATGGTGGAAGCAACCACTGGATGGCTGGAAACACTTGCTGTGCCCCACGCCACTGCCCGGAACACTATCCTGGGACTTGAGAAACAAGTCTTGTGGCACCCAGCATGGGGACCAAAGGGTTGAGATAATGACAGTCGTTGGGGAAGAAAAAAAAATAACGATTTTTTTATTAGGTTCTGCAGGCAATTTAAAGGACAAAATCTTTCTTCCTGACTACCTGATATTAATTTAATGCCTAAAAAGAACTACTGATGATTTCAGCCAATAAGGGTCCTGTCTTAAAGCATGATTGAGGACACTGTGGCCAATTCATTATACTCACAGCAAAACCAGTAGAAGATAACTGAGGGTAGCTCCTTAAACCTGAGCAGCCTGTGCTAAGTAGACGTGGATCTTGCTCTATTAGCACCTGGACAATTTATGCTGCAGAAGAGCTCATGATGCATAACATATATATTATGCTTTTAATGTTTAATTTGCTTTACAGTTTTGACTTTGGGAAAGAGGAAACTGTGCAAAAGTTAAAAAATACTAAATTCGTTTGACACCATCTTGTCTGATCATAGATACTAGGGGAAGCCACCATAAACTCAATAAAGGAATATGGAAAGATTCCCATAATGCAGAGTATCAGATTAATCTTATTAGTGTAGTTGTCTTCTCCTTTTAAACATGTAGCAAGATGACAAGGATAGTGAATGTTTTGCACTGAAAAAAAAGCAGTATTCGGAAAATTCCAGTAACGTGTGCTTATCCAGATATGCTCAATACCAGACGAATTTATAAAGACACTCCAATATTACATTTGTTCACATCAAGCATTCAATTTGCCCAGCAGACTTTCCTGATGATGCCCAAAGTGTATTCCCAGGAAAAGAGTGTGAGAATGTGTATTATACAGCAGTAATTCCCCAGAATATTTTTGCAGACTCCAGGGATTTGTGGCTCTGCAATTACTGACTCAGAAGCACCATGTCTATCTTTAATAGCCCTTGATGGCTTCTTCTTTTCATCCGCATTTGACTTTTTACTGTCCACATCTTGTAGCAAAGATCTTGACAATGCAATGTGAGGCAAAAGTACCTTTTTTTGCCTGTTTTGAAATTGCCACTTCCTGGTTTCACTTTATACATCCTACTCCTTTCTGTAATTCTTCACAGCAAAATCTTACCTTACGTGTTCATCTCTGTGCCTTGGAAGATCATGGTACAGATTGTCCTGGAAGCTGTGCTAAGGTACCAATAGCATCTTGGAAACAAAAAGCTTCCTGTTCCCAAGTCCTTACACAATCACAAGGTTATGGTTATAGCCAGGTAAACAATAGCTAGAGTGAAACCTAACACAGATTAATGGGACTTGGTGAAACAGGTGTTGTAATCTCTGATGATTGTGAAGAATCCAACAGGACATTGACTTCTTCAAGTTTATTTTCTACACTCAAAAGTTAAATTAATACTAACCTAACCCGAAATGTAATTGCAAAACTAATCCCTGTAGGAATCTGTGAACATGAAACATCAGCTATTAATATCATCCCTCATCCTAAACTATCAGATTAAACCTTTTCCTTCCCTAAACAGGAGATAAACCTCAAATATAACCCTACTTAATATACGGGCAGTGAAATAATTCTTGTGGCTAAAATGCATTAAAGGCACTAATTGTATCATCACCCTTTCTTCATCTTTGACACTTCGTTTGTCTTTCTAAATCACCCTTCCCACTGAGGTGTTCAAACTCTATAAGAAATCTGAATAACAGCATTTGCCCTTCATGACACAAACTTGCTTTCTGTTCCTGAAGCCATTCCAGACCCTGTGACAAGCTAGGTTCAATAAGCATTTTCTTCTTAACTCTACTCCTGTTTTTAACCAAACAGGTGACTATTTCATGAAGAAAAAATTACTGAGATTCATTAGCAAAAAACATCCTAATCTCTCTTGTTCCTAAAAAATCCAACAGTTAGCCTGGCTGATAAAGCCTCCCTCTTTTCAGTCATAATGACAACCTATACCTAAGCCTAAAATAAATTCCAAGTGACTGATTTGTATAATAAATTCTAATATAGGGCATTTGTTGCCGATTATGCAAACTCTTACCCTATCTTTGCCAGTCTTGCAGAATGCAAGAATAAAATGGCTTTCTACCTTCTTTTCTGAAAAACTGATTCTAGCCCTAGCCCTAAAATTAACATGTACTGTAAAGAGAGGATGAATCTGTACTGGAATACCTAATATGAAGCATATGTTCCTGCCTACACCATACTACTCTCTCTAACATGTTTTTTCCCAGTTCCCTAGCCTTATCCCAAACCTTCCTTAAATTGAAGATGTGTCCAGGAACACTGAAAATAAAATATTTCCTTATGACTACACCAGCCACCTTCAGAACCCTTATAAATTCAGCAATAAACCAGGTGATACAGCCTTCCTCTATAGAGTTCCTAACCATAACTCTCTCTCTCATCAATTCCTACAAAAAAAGTTTAAGATATTAATCCACAGTGATACCAGAATTCTTATTCCTGACAGTCACGTGGATCTGACATGAAAACAGGTTCTCAAGCTTTTTTTTTTTTCTTTTAATTTTCAAATATAACCCTAAGGTTACCAATATGCAGGAAAAGTGAACATTATACGCTTCCTCTTCCATTCCTGATGGCCAGGCAAGTATCTCACTATAAAATGAGCTCTGCAAACCTTACTTTAAAATTTGAATCTAGACCTATTGTTTGAAAATCAGTAATCCAGAATAAAGTTCAAGACTTGGTGAATTAAACCATAGAGGCTATTAAAAGGAGTCTCTGAAAAGATCAAGAAGTTAAAGAACCCTGGGTCTGGAAAAGTTCTTATAATAAGCACAGTGGCTACTGTTTACGACTAACCTTTAAACAATGAAGTAGAATTTAGCACTATTATTTATGTAATTCACAGTTTAAAAGAGAGCCTAGAAGAAGACAAGATGCTGTAGAAGGCTTAAAAGAGGACGCTAGCAATGTGATTTCATTGCAGGTCTGCCTGGAGCACTTGATTTACTCTTGAGAGTAGAGTATTTGACTGGCATTGCTAATTATCAATATGGCTAACAAAGAGATGGTTTGAATGAGATAGCAAAATCTGATATATTAAATTCAGAGGTTACTTTGCACTTGGAGCACTTGGTAAGCAGTCCAAAGATGGGAATGAGATATAGAGTGAGATGTGAGAATCTCCATGTATTATCTGCGATTTTATGCATTACCTGGAAAAAAAGGTACATTATATTCAGCAACAGATTTGTGGTTGTGGCACATACACAACCAGATTCAGCTATGTTGCCACATCATTCTGTCTTACACATCCCACGATGATGACAGAAACCATTGACAAGATGGTAAAGGACTGGTCAGCCTTTTACTTTGACTGCATAATACCAACTAAGCATCTCCACTGCTAACATCTGCCATCCCAGAAATACCTGGTTTTAAAGAGATTTTAAAGAGCACTTAAGACCGTACTACATATTATCTGTAGGCAAAACTGGAAGAAAAATTTTGGAAATTTCTTGTTGAAAGTACAGGTTCCAGGATGCCATCTAACAATTACTCCAAGCTAACTCAAGTGGCAAATTAACCATAAAACGTGGATGAATTGAAACAGAATATGTATACAACTAATGTTATCTTTGCACCAGCCTCTCTCTCTGTAGAATTAATATGTTTCCTAAAGACATGTGTGTGTTTTATCACACATACAATAATTTGTAATACTAGATAAAAGTAAAGCCAGATTCAATTGGAAAGACAAATATCTATCCAAACCACCTGCACTGAAATACTACAAATGTCCTGTAAGAATACCTTCCGTGGTCTTGTGAGTAGGAGAAGCAATTTATCACCAAATCCAGCCCTTAGGTATCCGAACATAACATTTTAGCAGTGAGCTCCGTGACTTTCTTTCACAGGTTAAAAATACTTGCTAAAGCCATCTATACCGTTGCTAAGAGAAATGACATATTTGGCAAGGATATGTGAGTGATAGCTGGAGATTCTTGAAAATAAAGTCTATTTGGCTTACAGGTTGTTTTTTTTGTTTTTTTTTAATTTATTTCAGAATCTTTAGTAATAATTACCAATAAAATGAAAAGCTTTATGTAACAAAAATTCAGTATACACTCACCAAAGGACTGTCTCTTCTTCAGAATCTTCCTATGAAGCCCCATCAGCTGAGATAGAAATGCGTGATTTTGATCCTTTTTTAACCTCTGCAGAAATGTATAAATCTTCTATTTTATATATGGATTTAAATACAGCTTTCTTCCTGCAATAGGGAACACCAAGCCAGATTCTCAGCTCTTCACAGTTCTCTATGCCAGTGTACAGTGTATTAGTCATTCAGATTGCTCTTAACATAGGGTGGAATAAGTGAGCTGGGATTTAGGTTTTATCAGGCTCGGTGGGTGAACATGACTGGAAACCAATTCCACAGGTTATGCATTTTTGCAAAATCCCTGAGAAAATTAAAAAACTGCTTTTTCTGCACTGTTTGGAAGAGAAATGTGACATTACTGAAATACCCTCTGTTAAATGGTACTACAGAAACATGCAGACAACGACATAGTAGAAATTAAATTGTTAATTCAAAACTGTAAGCCCTGAAACAGCAAAGCTGTAAACCATTCCTTGACTAGAAGCACATGATTATTCTCATCAGCTTCCCCTGGATTTCCTCAGTGGTTTATGAGCTGCCTGTTGGACTAGACCATGGTCATGGGCAGTACTCTGAATCTCAAGAATAATCCTGTAACTGGGTTCCTAGCACTAGCATTACTGACAGCCCTTTGCATTATTAAAGCATTGTATATTTTTTAAAAAGAAAAAAAAAAAAGCCTTGATGTTGTTCTGTAAACATTGTTGTCAGTCCAAAACAGTTACAGACTTTTAATAGAAAGAGTGAAGTATTGCTTGGGATTTTCATACATTCAGATGCCAAACTTCTTTAAGATACTGTGCATTAGTTGTAGACATGACCTCAGCTAACCCAAAGAAAGCCACAGGCACGTCTCCTTTCCCTCTTGGCAGCTACCTTAATTGGCAGGTTCACAATGAGCACTTTTGTTTGCATCCTAAACATGCAGAGCATGATTAAAACGTTTAATACTTTCATCCTGAAAGTGAGGCAATTAATACTTTTATTTTTAATAGGCCAAGTTACTACACATTTAAATAGCATCATTCAAACACTTAAGAAACTTGTTTTTCAAGGACTCAAAATGTTCCCCATTTAAAATTATATGGATTTAGCTCAGTTTAAAAATAGACATTTTGTTTGTTTTCCATTCAGTTGCTCTACTATTTGGTGCTCTATTCTTCCACATGTAGTCTCTGAGTATTTTACTACCCCCTACTGTATGGAAAGAAAACTGTGCAATACTTCAGAGTGGACTATATGCCACTAACAGCTCTTGAGAGCTCTCCATCGTCTGGAACACAAAGGCGGTGGATTCAGAGTCCTTGGAGCTACAGGATCCTGTTTTGGTTGTCACATGAAGTTCCTAGTGGCTAATCAAGAACAAAGTTTTCTTGACAGCTCTGAGATAGCAGACTGTTACTGGAGTAGCATGGTTACTGGGTTTGGATAGTGCATACCATTGTGTTTCCAAAGCAACTAGAAGTGCTTTGAGAAGCAATGAGTCAGATACTGGTTGTGCAGTAACCACACACAGGGATTTATGTTTTCAGGAACTATGTGTCTAAGAGCAGCATATTGTTATATAGGCCTCTGGCACTAAATATGTTGGGTAGCCACTGAATCAGACTGAACAACTCTAAAGCAACTTTTGCTGTACTAGTGTGTACCAGCACAACCCGCATAATATTTACTTACTTGGGCTGCTATGTGATTTGAAGAAACTCCCCACTCTCAACTCAGTTGAACCTTACTGCCTCTCTCAGTAAAGGGCATAACATTAAATTGCCTACCACACTCGCACAAGAAAATGTACATTCCATAGCCAGTTTGTAGGTCGAATAAAATGCACACTCAGATCTTTCTCACCCATCATCAGAAGCCAGAGCCAATCATTTCTCTTCCATTTTCTTCACAAAGTGATTTGCCAGCAAATCTCCTTGTTCTGCTACCATCAGTTTCCCATGCTGGAAAAAAAGGAATTTAAATTTGTGCTATGTAGCATTTCTTCTCCCACTGCAGTTCAGTGTGGGTTAACCTGGTGTTCACACTGGGTAAACTTATTTCAAACTGGGCATTCCCTGGTGCTGAGGCTGGTTGGTGGCTGATTCACCACAGCCCTGCCTCATCAGCTTTGCTGAGCATCAACGTGGTCTGCTGCCTGGACTCCCCAGATGTTTGTCCCAGCCATGCTGCCTGGGAGGTAAACCTGGCTGCTTCAGTGTTTCCAAATTCACTGAGACTCACCTAGAACAGCTTTGGGGATTTTTAATCCATGTCTTGTTGAAAATATCATATACCTGTTTTCTTTTCTGATTTGGGATGCAAAATATAATAAATAGAAATCGTAAAATTTTCTGTGAAAGACGAAGTACGTTTCCCACTCAACTATTTACCATTGACTGCAAGGGTAGTTTGTACAGCTTAGCTGGTAGCCTTGAGAATAATATTTTAGGAATATTTTTCCCATATTAAACTGCAGTACCCTTAAAAATCTGGGATTTTTAAGGCGGTACAGGTTGGACTATAACCTACTATGAGGCTGGAATAATGGTTATTTAATATCTGTATTACCAAGCAGCAGAAAAAGTCCTAAATGGGAAGTCCCAGAGTTTCAATCCAATTGCTTGGTCTGCTGGGGAAGTAACCTGCTCCAAAACTTCTGCTGGCACCAGTCATTTCCAGCTCTGTGACAATGCTGATGCATGGACCAGCATTTTGCAGCAATGGACAAAAAGCCTGCCAGGTCCTCAGCAAGTTTGCAGTCTAACATTGCCTGCACATGAGAGACCCAGCACCTTGGCATCACCTGCTCCTCCCCTCCACTTCTGACAATGGGCTTAGGCAGAAACAGAAGGGAACCGCTTACAATCTCTTGTTCCTCTGGATGAGGACGGACCTCAGACCATAAATCATTTCTATTCCTTTGGCACAGTGCTCCTGTCTCTGAGTAAGCCACCACTCTACCACCCTCTCTTCAGAATGAGCCATTTGTAAAGGGTACACAGCAGTACTGGCACATGATTTTAACCACTGCAGCAAAACAAGCTCAGCAGGTAGAGGCGGAGACCAGCCCAAATTCCCTTTCAGTCCCTAAACCAGAATTGATAATCCTTGGATCTTGGGTCTTCTGATGACATTCAGCACTCGTTGAAGCCAGTGGATGATAAAGGTGCAACAGACAGAGACTATATAACATACACTGCAGAAGAGATGGATTAGCCAAAGTTTCATACAGCCAGATCTTTGTAAATCTAGTCTTATCCAATGTATCTACTTCTTTAAATTCCTATTAACAATTCTTATAAGAAATAACACATTTTGCTATGATGTCAAATACATTATTTGACAAATTGTTTTTTTATTTTTTTTTCAGACTGTTCAGCTAGCTCTAATAATACAACTGCCTTATTCAGTCTTCACTTCATTTAATTCACTTCCCATTTCAAGAAAAAAGAAAATCAAGACTAAACATCTACCAAATGTTATTCCTCTCCAACTGAATGTGATGGATGGTCTGAGGAGCACATAAAAATTAAACAAAAAGTGCATTGTTCCCTTCCAGATTTTTCAGCTGGTGTAAATCAGCATAGCTTTACTGATGCCAAGTTAGAGAGATGTACATCAATTGAGAATCTTGCCCTTCATCTTCAGAGAGATATTTTCCCGACAGTTTAGGCTCTCTGCCTTTTCAGGCTTATGAAAACTACAGACCACTTTCCTGCCATGCTCTGCATGTCACCATAAATGATCTCCAATTTGGTTAAGTTCATTACTGCTCCTAGCTTGAGAAGAGGTCCTGTGGAGGAAGCACAGAACAGATGTGAGGTCAGCCACTCTGTCCCAGGCTCTGTCTAGCTGAGATCCAGGCATTTTAATCATTTCTGATTTGTAAAATATCTGTAGGAAAGAGGAATACTGATAGGCTTTGCTCATCCCCACTTGTCAGTTGATCCCATGATGATACAAAACCTATAAAAAACATAGTATCAAAATGAAGCAATTTTGATTTAATTTAAAATGCACTTATCGAGGGACTACCATATTCCATTCAATTTGATTCTAAAGCCTCTTGTTCAGGCAGCCTCACACACAGAGAGACAGGTACCTGCAGCCCAGACTCAGGACATATGTCTGGATCACCAGTTCACTTCTAAGCTTCTCCAAAGGAGCTGGGAGGGAGCCAGCTGTTAATCATTCATCTCTGAAATGGTGTCCCCAGAATTTTTGTCCTCACTTGCTGTAGCACCATTGGTTGTTTGTCTTCCTTCAGCCTTCCTTGCCTCCCTCTCCATGATCCTTTTCTGTCATTTTTCTCCCCCGTCTTCAACCACAGCCCCTCCCAATCCAGACCAATGAAAGCTTTGTTTTCATTATATAAGCCCAGTGTATAATCAAATACATTTAAAAAATAACAAAACTGTGGAACTGACAAGACATGTGTCTACCATCACCCCATATCCAAACACTGAGGTTTGAGCTTGGCTCAGGCATTTCTGAAAATGCCAAATGTGGATTTCCACAAACACAGAGAAATTGATCCATAGCTGCTGTAAAGAGAATAAAGGTGCATTGTTAAAGTTGCCTAGCAAACACACACAATTAATCATAGATGCCTTGAGAAGAAAGTTGCAGACTTCAGTCTGACACTTATGTTCATCTTCAATAATACGCAAGTGAGAGTCCCACCTTAAACATGACACTCATAAGCTTAAAATTAAGTAGCAGCCCAAGTACTTGAAGGACAGAAGTCTCAGTCTCATAGGCTCTTTTTGTACTGAAAACTAATACACATTTAGACCTTAGATATCTCTGTAATAATTCAAATCAGGCACCTGCAGACAGAATTCTTGTGGTTTAATTGTTTTTGAGGATAACATTAAAACCACATTAAGCTTCCCCGTAATTGAATTAAACTGATTTGCTTAGGTCTACCAGTGCAAGTGAAAATAGAACAGAACCTAAGGGATCATCCAGCATAAATTACAGGAAAAAAACATGTGAGATTCAGGATTTCTCACAGACAGTTTTGAAATTGAGAATCAGATTTATACAGCAAGCACTCGGCCCTGCTCTGGGATACCTGGCCACACACAAAACAAATGCCATGTCACCTATTGTCCTGAGGATCTGACAGAGCTGGACAACAAAACACACTGCTAGCCTCTCAGGAAGCTCTCACGTGTCTTCACACTACAGTGATGGAGCATCCCGTTCGGGCATTAGCAGAAGCACAGAAGTTTTATTCCCACATGCAGAGCTGTCCGGCATATGCTGAGCTCTGGCTTAGTGCAGCTGCATTGCCCATGGCAAGTGAGTTGGCAAGTTTGCAGCTAGCCAGATTACATATTCATTGGACCAGAAGATGGAACTGTAGACATGTCAGGTTGAAAAAAGTCAATACAAAAGAAATTAATGGTGGTGATGGCAGTGGTGGAAAAACAAATAGTGAAATAAGGAAGTAAATGAATGGAGAACAGAAGACATTTAAAACATCAGCTTTCTCTGATTTCTTAATTAGTACAGTTCTCTTTGGGTCTGGAGTGTCACTGTTGTTTTTTTGTTTGATTTCTGTCATTTTTCTAATGTTACCTCTAATTTCATTTCCAGAACAATCTTCTATATGGTAATAAAACACTTCTACATTGTTCATTCCTGAAAATGCTGACTTGATTTTCAGTGGAGGAAGGGGACAGCAAGAAGCACAGCTCTTATTTCACAATAAGTAAAACTCTCCCGCTGAGTCTCTGTTCAGGATAATATACTACGGGAGAAAAAGGACTACAGACATTTTACTAGCAGCATAATAAATAGCATGTGCAAAATGTACAGTATAGTAAATACACTACAGGGACTACTTACAGTCTCTTTCATTCCATAACCATCATCAACTGTCTTCTGTGGTTTGGCACATCAAATATTTGCTATATACTTTACCATTTTAAAAGCACTGCAAATCCTTGGCTGGACACCAAACAAATGCTGTACATCACTTCGTGAGTTGTTGCCTTGTATATTCAACGTCTGACCTTACCTCCCCCTGCAGTTCAATGTGTAGAAACACCAATAAAATACACGATGCTTATTTCCAGTGGCTTTTGTTATTAAATGGGTCTATCATGCTGATGAATCGAAAGATTTCTCTTTAAGGGAGGTCTTAGAGGAAACCACGACATTAGGAGACAAGGAGTTTGGAAATAAATTTGAGCATCACTTCTGTTAAAGAACTGTTTTCAAGTTGTGTAAGCACATACAGATCTATTATCTGAAGAATAATATAGCACTTTGTGCACCGCTGTGGAAGGGCAGACATACAAATGATCATTATACACTCTTTAAATACATCACTGAGGAAAACCATGCTATTACTAATTAGTAAATACATATCCCAGATAGAGCCATCTGCACAGGTAAGAGGAGAGAGAGGAGAAATTGTAGGTAGGCAGGCAAGACGGGGACACTTATCCTTGCCAAATGCTTGGGGCTGGGCCATAATCTCAGAAGCTGAATTCCAGAGCAGCTCCCAGTACTAAAGATGGACTAGTTCACTTTCTAGCAGGCTGGACAGCCTGTAACGGCTTTCTCACTCCTGCCTGCCTAAGACTTATCAAAGGAACCAGCACCATTATAAATTACAAAATACTCTATCTTGTCCAAGAATGATCAGAGCAATAATGAAGCAAATAAAATGAGTCCAAATGAATGGAAATACAGAACAAAAAGATTGAGATCCTGATCGCACATGGACTTAGAAATGAGACTGCTAAGAAAATTGCAAATTGTGATATTACATAGATGCTGGCAGAAGGAAGAGTGATTGCTAGCTTACTGAGTACAACCAAGGTGTCAGGAGCAATCCATCATGAGTAGGACCAGGTTACTGAGACGATGTTAAGTGGTCCTAGCTGTGATACGTAACAGGAGATTAGAAGGGATACTAGAGGGTGATCATAGTTCCATATACATGTCTAGCTGCTTATGAGCACATCTGACATTTTCTTATTAGCCCTAAAAGTCTTCCTCTGCTGGTTTGCCCTGGATTCAAGCTGGAATCTGCAAGAAGGTTCCTTGATGGTACGGGCAAATTCCAAACTTTTCAGTCCATCCTTCTTTTCAAGTAATTTTTCTGTAAATAATAAGTATGAATTCACAGAAACATGAGAGGGTAGTACAAAGAGGCAAGTTTGAAATGAAAAAATACAGTCCAGGTTTATTCTGAAAAATAACATCAGGAAACTAAAACACACAGAGCACACATAAGGATGGTACAAGAACTATTATTACTGCTATCATATGCCAGTCATAATGTCCCTAAAATAATCTTGTCAGTTCTCATGGATTTGAGATCATATGGAAACCGCTTTTATTAAGTACTGGTTTTAAAAAAATTTTGGTCCTCCTAGGTCACTGAGTTTTTTTCTGAGATACAGATATTACTAGATGTTTTCATCTAGTAGTATGTAGTATAGCTATGTAGTTCAATAGGATTTTGTGCTCTCTTATGAATGAGGCCACATGTAAGCATTACTTTAGCAAAGTCCTTACCTCACTATCCTGAAATGGTATCAGTGAAGAATACATGTTCTAGGGCATCTAGCTGTCTCTATTTGTACTCAATTCCAGTCTTTCATCATAAAGTGCATCCATAGCTAGCGCATTTCTGGAGCATTTAAATTATCCCTATTCTATGTGACATAACCTAAAGATCGTCTGAATTGTAAAATCTCCCCTTACCTTCACTTCAGACTGTATTTAGATCTCTACAAACAATTGTGTATTTTCTGAAATAACTCCTAGTAGAAATGTGGCCAACTCTGTTTACAGATACATATGCACCAAAGACTGATCCCAAGTCTTGGTTTCATTTATTTAATTCAAGGAAAGTAGCCACTCTGTCACTCTTTTTTTATCAGATTGATTACAAATGGACTCTTGCCAATGCTAAACTGATCCAGTTTGAGGGGGGATGTTAAGTCCAGACACTTCTTCCAGGACACTGTTTTCTTCTGTGCCAGCATCTAAGCTTTCATCTCAAAAACATATATGAGCATTCAGAGTTCAGTGTTGCAGTTGTAAATTCAGTATTATCTGACACAGCAATGTCTGACTAAAACTGGAAAAAAAAAAAAACAAAAACAACCCCCCCTCCAAAAAAAAAAAAAAAAAGCTCAAATAATAGCTTTTGAGAACTAGAACTTGAAAGTCAGTTCAAACCACACTAACACTGAACCAAAATGATGGTCCATGTCTAATGAACACTGTCTGCTATTTCACTTACTATTAACTATATCTTAAAGCATGTTACAGTAACTTCCACATTCTTTCGAGAATGACTTCTCCAGTTTAGTGCATCAGTATGTCAATAACTATTTAGCATTACTGCTAGCAGGAAGGCAGCCCTCAACCACTTACTAGATTCTCCACAGTCCTTCTGCAGGCAATTTTCCAGAAACACTTTTGGTTCCCCAAAAGTCTACAGTCTTAGTTAAGAAGTAAAAAATATAACCAATGACATGACACTGAAAAAAGTAAGACAAAGAAAACTTTGAAGACCGTTAGATTTTGAGGTCCAAAAAGACATCTAACTGTATAATACAGACCAAAGAGTTTCATCCAGGTACTTTTGCACTGAGCCATATCATTTCTGTTTGAGTAAAATATATCTTCCATAAAGGCATCTAGTCTTATTTAGAAATGTCAAGAGAGAGAGAATTCACTTCTCTCCTGGGTAGTTTGTTCCAGTGGTTTACGCCAACAATATTTCTAGAGCCTACAGAATGAAGAGATGTTTTCTGCACTTACATAATTCCAACCCTCATCTATGCAGACATAAATTCATTAAAGAGACCTCAGTCAACACTGATTTAAGCCAAAAACTTTAAGTTCCATTGACTGACTTTACTTTTAATATCACAGAACATTTTCTTCAAGACAAGAACCCAAGATGTTTACTTATTTGACAGAAAAAAGGAAGTTGTGACCAATTTCTCACACTGTACTGATTCTATTAGATAAGGACTGAGAGGTCTGGGCGTGCAGACAGCATAGTAAACATGGATCTTCAAAAAATGACCCAAAACAACACGGCCATAACTCACTGTCTAACAAGCTCATGATGGGTCAGGCACCAGGTACAGATTCAAAAGGAAGTCAAACATTTATTAAAGGGCTGAATTACCTAGATGTGTAGTTTAGCATGGAACAGGGAACATGGTGGACGGTTGTTCTCAGTGCAAGATTCTCTATTTCTTCTGCTTTGAAAATCAATTCCCACCAACCCATTTATCTAGGTGAACTGATTTTGTACTGTCTTTTTTCAATATTTTCTTACTACCACTGTCTTCATTCATTACATTGTAAATATAGATGTCACAGTCTCTTCTGATGTTTGCAATAAAGCTGCTACAGTAAATGGATGTATGGGGTGGGTTCATCATAATCGCAGTCAGTAGTAAGCATTAGGAAACAGCTCAGAGCTATTGCTAGTGCAAGCATCTTCTTCCACAAAAACTGCTACAGTGCAGTTAACTTCCACTTTTCTTTTATAGCTGGCCTTCTGAAAACAAATGGAAATGGCACTGCTTCCCTGTAAAAAAGTCCAGAGTAACAGCCTTTCCCATCAGTCAAAAGCTTCAGCTCAACTCAGAAGCAGAAGAGTTAAATACTGAATGGTACTTGAAAGATAAGAATGGGAGCACAGGGAAGTGAAGTTCCATGAAAAAGAACAGGTAGAATTAAGAGAACTGTGAGGGAAATTGATCTAAAAACTTATTTAACAGGTAATATCATTTTCATATAAGTTTGTCAGATCATCCTGTAAAGTACCATATTGTAGGCTATAAAATTCTTTCTACTAAATGATATGTATTTAACAGGGCAACAGCCTTTTGGGGTCTCTCTGGAGCACAGTACAATATTGCTAGAAGGTGTACTATGACTGGGTTAATGGAGAAAACTAATAGGAAGACCAATATTTGAAATGCAGGCTCCACCCTATCCACCATGGAAATAATACTATTAAGCATTTCTTCTGGCACCTCATAAAACTGTTCTGCTGGGAATAGGCTTGGGAAGAGCAACTTTCAAAACCTTAGCTGTCACTCTTCAGAGAACTGCTCACCAAAAAACCACAGAATCTCTTGCACAAGTTAAATTACACTTTCCCAATCTTCTCAGTGTCAAATCTTGAATATTTTCCTATTTGGGCTGGTCTTTGCCTACACCTTGGTGTTAAGAGGAATATCCTAATGTTGAATGTAAAATCAGTACTTGGAACTCTAGAAATTTCCTTGCCATTTTGCCTTTAGACACAAGATGGCAGCAAGAAATTCATTTCGAGCATTTGCTCCCATTAACTCAGCCTTACCTGGCAGGAACTTAAGTATGTGGGCTTGGTTATTCGGACTATTTGCTGGTAGTGTCCACAAATACTCCCACCTTCTCAATGTTCTCCGATCACACACGACCGTGAACTCTGCTGTTATCTCTAGTCATAACAACCAAGTACCTATTGCAGTGGGGGCGCAGCCATACAAAAATACATCTATGGCAAATGCAGATGTCTAAGGTGTGCCAAGCACATCCCTTTTAGTGGCTGTAAATCAAAAGTAGCCCTTTCTCCCTATTTGTTTTGGGTTTTATGGCACCTTTATTCTTTCCTAATGTGATATTTTTCCTTTCTCATACTTTCAGCCTTTAGGATCTACAGTCTTTAGCAATCCCCAAAATTATTTTTTTTTAATTTTTTTTATTTTATAATTTCCCCCACTGATGATGTTATAGAATTCATCTGTTCCAAAAAAAATCCACCCTTTGAGCTGTTCAAGGAAGGCTTTGCAGATTCCTAAATGTTCCTTGTTAGAAGGATTCTCTTCCCTTTAAGTTCAAGTGAAAAGTGATTTTTGTCATTACAGAGGAACTTCATCTAATTTTACCCTACTGATAACTGAACAGTGGAAAAAATTTTAATCTTCAGCCTACATCTCCGAGGATCACTAGTATTTGTGAAACATTCACAATTTTTGCTGATATGAGAAACTGCTGCAAGGATTCCTAAGACCAAAGCAGTGCTCTGAAATTAAAGGTTATGGATCAAGCCTGTCACCTAAAACCTACAGCAGATTCAGATACGGTATGGATCAGTGGAGAGTATGTATAATACATGCAGGCCATAGTAACTTAAATGAATTTGAAGGACAAAGCAAGCTAAAGAGGACCCAGAGCATAACCTCAGAGCTGCCAAGCTTCTGGAGCAACACTCCTCTTGTTGCAAGTAAGCCAGAGCTGCAACATCAACAACTAATGTTGAACATGAATAAAGCACACTGAGTAAAAAAATGTAAGAAACTACAATAAAGGTAGCTATGTACACATCTATTTTTATCCATCCACCTCCTTTACGGATTAAACTTCCAGATAAAGAACACACTGTTTTTAATTATACAGCTCTTAGAGTGATATATGTTTGTCTACTTTTGCGTATTATCATTGTCTTTTTTTAATAATTTTCTTCATACTGTTAGCAATTTATTTTTTCAAGTGTCTTGTTAAAACAAGACTCTTCACATTGGTCTGAAAATGCACATTTAATGCTTTAATATCTCAGAACAAATATTCTGCTTCATAGAAGCCAGACATTGCACTTGACATTACAAGGACATACAGCTATTATAACATCTTGTTTGGGACACATGCAATATACAAGTATACAGAAAATGTGGCCCTCTGTCTGAAGCTTGTTAGTGTTTTTCCCCTCAGAAATATGTATCTGTCTTCCAAAAAAAACATCTCACAAGATTAATGAATATTCTCTTTGTTAAAAACTTTCACATTCTCTGCTCAAGAGGAACAATTTCCAGCTAGTAATTAATCTGCACTATGGTTCAAGGACAGAATTATTTACTTACAATCTTGGAATGCCGGAGATTGAAAACACATTTTAATCAAGGATATTAACAATAATGAAAGGGGTGGTGAGGTCTGAAGAACTCAGGTGAAATTCTTAAAAGAACCACCAAAGAATGTGTTTGACTGTTTTCCCTTACTAATGCTGAAGTTTTCACTGGGCAGAGTACATCTCTTTTGCCCTAAATAAACGTATAATGACCCCAAAAATTACCTTTTTTATTGTTGCTGTAAGCAGTCCCAATGTGCCTATTAATACTAAGAAGAGATGCATTAATTCTAATACTAAGAAAAGATTATGTGTTTAGATAGAAATCTATTCTTTTCTTCGGGAATATTACTTCCAGTGTAACATTTCAGAGATCCTGCACTTACACTTTTCTATTCACTAACTTGTGAAAAGCTTCTCATTTGACCTGTGTCTGAACAGCTGAAGACTGAACTGCACTTTTCACTTTTCCAGATAGCAATTCCTATTTTAAGAACATTTATTTTTGTCTGCTATATACAGTGTTCACTTCAGAAAGCAAACACCGCAGAAGTAAAAATCCTTCTCAGCAATCTAATTACAGCAAACAAAATCCCTGAAGCCAAGAATTCACACCCCTATTGTCTTCCTGGCAGGACAGGCAGATGTTGTCATGACCTTAAACCTTTGCATCTTCTTCTGGTAAACTACGTGCAAAAGATGGAAGCACAGATGTCATTTTAATTGTCATCACGGGGACAAATCCTAGCAATTCCAGTAAACTGCTGCCCAATTATGGGGAGACTGAGATTTTTAATTAATCTCCTTAAGTTGCAGACCACTCAAAGAGAAGCACATACCGCTACAGGGATGCCTCACCAGGGATAACTTTCAAACAGTCAGTTTTCCACTGATAACGCACAAAGCAGTGGAACTGAGGATAAGAACCACGGCCAAAAGATTCAGCCAGTATCACATCTGCTCAAAGATCAGAAGGCTGTGTCAGACCTTTCCACATTCCCAGTCTGTTCTGCACTTCCTAAAAAGTTTTCCTCCACTGAAGTGAGCAGATCTGAATTGGAACAGGACGAACCTATAAATTATATAATTTATAAGCTCAGCCAAATAATGTAAACTTGATAGTCTTTTTCCCTTCACATTTTAAAATAAATTCACCTTGAATATGCTCAAATATTGTTTATATATACTTTCCATGAACACACAAGCAATTATATGTATGCTACATATAAGTGAGCTTCTGAACTAATGCACAAGTATTCATAGGAACCATATTTTAAAACATGATGAACAACAGTGACAGGTAGTCAAAAGTTTGTCTGGTTTGGTAGCAGAAACTCTGTTTATTGTGTACCAGAAATTAACCAATTAGAGTTAATCTCCAGTTTCAAATTTATCTGAGTCAATATTGCCAGGGAAATTATCAATATCAATCAATTTTAGAGCAATTTTCTGATTATAAAAAGTGGTTAAATCTGAATAATGAATAATTCAGAGTAACTGCTTTGTTCTTATAACATACTGAAGTGAGAATCTACATTTATCAAATAAATTATTCATTGCAAAATTACTCATTCTATTCTGCCAATACATATCACACAAACAGACTCAATTACTAGAATTATGGCTTGAAAAGAAACCTTGTATCATCTTAACTTCCAGTTTCAGCAAAATCACTTTGTCAAACTTAAGACCTCAGCATAGAAGCTATCATCAGGATAACGTCACATACCAAAGAAAAATGTATTCTGAAGAAACCACTTAACCCAACAATACATGGTAAAATAAAAACAATAAAGGCAGCTTAAAAAACCAAGTGATATGACACCATTGAAATAATAGGTGATTCTGGACAGACAAGGGTTATAAATTTTTGAAGAAGAAGACGGTTATTACAGAGTATAAATATTGTAGGCACCACTTTTTTGAAAACTGATATGATACGCTGCAAGAAATTAGGAGAATCTAATTTGGATTGCAATCTGAAACTGACTTACTGTAAGAACTATGACACAAAGAATCTTGTAATATTAACACTGAATTCCTTTGTTCTATTCAAGTACATCTAGTGAATCAGATTCGTCACTACAGATGACCTGCAAAAGAGCTGATACAACACTATTTTACTGGAAAACAGCAATTTCAACCAATAAACAGTGAATATGGATACAGGTATTATTTTTCAAAATGTAAGATACCATTGAAGATACATGATATTTTAAACAGGAGTGAGCCCTTATTTATTTAGTGCCAGATATAACACAAATATGGATAATTCAATTTTGCCTAGATCTTTTTATATAGACTGGGTTATAAAGATTGTTCAAAATCAGTTAAAGACTGAGTAGCAGGCACAAAACTAAAACACAAATATGAAATAGGAATTCATTTCAGAACATGCAAGTATTTCCTACCAGGAGACTTGACAATGAGATAGTAATTGAAGAAACTATTATGCCAATGGAATGATTCACAAATGTTTCATGTTTTCCTTCAATCTCCAGCTCTTACGAGTCCTGTGGTTACTAAAGAATAGGAAATCTCATTTAAAATAAAATAACTAAATCTCTAGCATTCACAACTGTGAAACAAGCTTCATAATATGAAGACAGTGTGATAGTAGACGTATCTATAAAACTGGAAAATACTCTAGCACAACTGAAGTCAACAGCAGTTTATCCAGAAGCTTAAATGGAACGAGGGAAAGTAAACTTTTAAAAAAAATCATCAAAAGATAGATCCCATTATATAAAATATGTATTAAACAAATTTTAATATCAAAATTTTCTCATGGAACTTTACAAAATCTGAAGTTTTGCCGTTGCTAGGAAAGAACTACGATATCAGCTTCAACTTAAGCGAGGTGACTAAATTAAATAAGTAAAATAGATAGACAAATAAATATATCAATATATAAATGGTAAAATATGTCAAGGTAGCTCATATCAAGGAAAATCCAATGGCTGTTCTAATAAACACATGAGTCTAAACATTTTGATCTACAGTGGCCATTTTAAAAATTAGTAGTTTGTGTGCTGGCCTTGAAGGAACAGTAAGTAAACAACAAAAAATATCAGACGAAGAAAATGCAATTAAAAAATTATTGTAAACCAGCCAAAATTATATAGTCCTAATTCGATGAGTCCTGGAAAGATATTGTGACAGACAGACATGTACTATTAGAAGCAACACACTTCATTTTGTACAAAGTGTTCCTTGGCTTGTCTGTGTGTAAAGAACACAAACCAGGAGTCTTTTACACACCAGATAAGGAATTGTGTTATAGTTGAACTAGATTAACCACCAGCTGAAGAATTTGATCCAGGAAGCTGAAGATGCTTGGAAACTGGATGAGTAAAATAAGAGCAATTTTTAAATATTTTAGAATAATTATACTCACGGGAAAAATAATAAACAAGGATAAAGGTAGGGAAATGAACATAAAAATTACTGCTATTGCCTCAAAAACAATTTCTTCACTAAGGAAACTACTGGAACATTTTCTAGATATTATTGCTATAAGACATGTATACGACTGTGTGGAAAAAAGTGACACTCAATGGCTCATTTTCATACTAGAATCTGCTTCAGAAGGTCTCAGCATAGTTGAAGTCATAGGTGACTCAGTGGTACTGGAAATAGTCCTAAAACCTGGGCAAAGCATGGAAGTGGAAGAGACTGCAAGCAATTTTAAAGAGAAGATTAAAAGTAAGTGAGATATTAGCAGGGCTGGAGGAAGGGAAGAAATGAAATCATTTAGGTGAAATTTTATAAAGTTACAAGTTGTGCATTAGAAGAGAAACTCAAATATACAGTATCAAAGAGGGAAGGCTGGAAAAGAAAGGACAGGGTAAGTTGGATCACAGACTGAATATGAGTCAACTGCAGCCAAAGGTTTTAAAACAGAATAATATAATTCTGTGTTTATTAAAAAGAAAGCTCTACATAAAACATGGAAAGAAATTATGCCACTCTACTAATGACCAGTAAAGCCCCTACTACATCTATTTTTGTCTCTCAATTTTTAGAAAGATGTGGTAAACTGGAAAGAGTCCTGAAGAGAACAAAGAAAGGGAAATTTATAAAATGTTACTGATCAGGAAAAAACAGAAGACTGAAGACAGAATGATAAACATTAGCCAATGTTGACTTCAAAATTTTTTAAGTCATCACTTCTCCTGTTTCCATCAAAGGATGGCAAGAAATAATCAGCTTCATGTGTGACAGAAGACTTAGCTTAGATGTTAGGAAAAGCCTTTCTAGCTGTTACAACAAAGCTTACATAGGGAGACAGGACCCTTTCAGGTGGGTGCAAGAAGAATGGTGTGGGAAGTAACCACGGTATTACACTGTTACAAAGCAAAAATTATCAGCTGAAAATGAAAGTAAAAGGAATACAATGGGGACAGGAGAAGGGAGATGCTGGCTCTCAATCAAATAGCCCCTTTTACTCACGATGTCAGTCTGCTACAGAAAATGCTCACAGCCAATTCCTTTGCTGATTAAAATCAGTATAGCTGCAATAGGTTAAAGCTTTTCTAGGTCTGTATAATGAGGTGGCATCAGACCTTGTTCTTTGTCTATGAGATGAAAAGCAGGAAAACTTTTTAACAAGACAGCTATGGACAGCATCAGATGATAGTCTTGCACCAGTGGATAATTCCCTTCCATCTTATAGAATCACAAACTCAGAATGGTTTAGGTTGGAAGGGAGATTAAAGACTATCTAGTTCCAAACCCCCTGCTATGGGCAGGGACACCTTTCATTAGAGCAGGTTGCTCAAAAACCCATCCAAACTTGCCTTGAATGCTTCCAGGGATGAGGCAGCCACAACTTCTTGGGGCAAACTCTTCCAGTGTCTCACTACCCTCATAGTGAAGAATTTCTTCCTAATACCTAACCTAGATCTACCCTCTCTTAGTTTAAAGCCAGCCCTCTTGTCCTATCACTACATGTCCTTGTAAAAAGTCCCTCTCCAGCACTCTTATAGGCCCCTGTTATGTACTGAAAAGCTGCTAGTAGGTCTTCCGGGAGTCTTCTCCAGGCTCAACAACCCCAACTCTCTCAGCCTGTCTTTATAACAGAGGTGCTCCAGCCCTCTGATCATCTTCATAGCCCTCTTTGGACTCATTCTAACAGGTCCACATCCTTCTCATGTCTATAGCCCCAGCGCTGAATGTAGTACTCAAGATGGGGGTCTCGTGAGAATGGAGTAGAGAGGGAGAATCACCTCCCCCAACCTGCCGGTCGCGCTGCTTTTGAGGCAGCCCAGCATACAGCTGGTTTTCTGGGCTGCAAGCACATGTTGCTGGGTCATGTTGACCTCATCAACCAACACCCTCAAGTCTTTCTCATCAGGGCTGTTCTTCATCCTTTCTTCACCCAGCCTGTATTTGTGCTTAGGACTGCCCCAATCCAAGGCATGCCTTGGGTTCATCTTAGCCTTGTTGAACTTTATGAGGTTCTCAAGCCTGTCAAGGTCTCTCTGGATGGCATCCCTTCCCTCCAGCACATTGACTGCACCACACAGCTTGGTGTCATCAGCAAACTTTCTGCAGGTGCACTCATTCCCGCAGTCCCATTCACAGTACCTCTGAGGAATGCCACTCATCACAGCTCTCCACTTGGACATCAAGCAACTCACTGCAACTCTTTGAGTACAAACATCCAGCCCATTCTTATCCACCCAGTGTTCCAATCTTCAAATCTATGCCTCTCCAGTTTAGAGACAAGGATGGTGAGTGGGACAGTGTCAAACACTGCACAATTTCAGGTAGATGACATCAGTCACTCTTCCCTTATCCACCAGTGCTGTAACCCCGTTGTTGAAGCCCACCAGAGTTTTCAGATATGATTTACCCCTAGTGAATCTATGTTGGCTGTCACCAACCACCTCCTTATTTTCCACATGCATAGCTTCCAAGAGGATATGTTGCATGATCTTGCCGGGCACTGAGGTGAGACTGGCCAGCCTGGTAATACCCATGTCTTCCTTTTTCCCTTTTTAAAAATGGTGGCTATATTCCCCCTTTTCCAGTTTGTGGGAACTTCACCAGACTGCCATGACATCTGAAATGTAATGGGTAGAGTCTTAGCCACTTCATCCGTCAGTTCCATCAGGACTTTAAGATGTCATCAGGTCCCATGGACTTGTGCACCTTTATGTTCCTTAGATGATCTCGAACTCTTCTACAGTGCATGGTTCTTCGTTCTCCCAGTCCTGCCTTTGCCTTCTATGACCTGGGTGGTGTGTGTGGAGCACTTGACAGTGAAAACAGATGCAAAAAGTAACCTAACAGTATGTTTCAGGAGAGGCTGTGCTGCTTCATCAATGAAGTACCCCACTAGGTTTGTAACTACCTTTTACTCTCTGCTACAACTATGGTTACATCTAGCAACCTTCCCCCTATTCTTCCATTACACAGACCACCCAGGTTTATGGTTGGTCCATAGCAAGTAGGTGTGTCTGACAGGAAGATAAAAGACATGCCAAAACTCACCAACTGAGGCATAAGGATATTTGTAACCCTGCAGCTGCATGAGAAATACTTATTTGCCTCCATCTTGGTATTCTGGCCAAGCAGATCTGTTTGGATTTGTAAATAGTCTGGTTAAAATGAACTGGTTTTCTTAGTTGCTGATTTTAAAGTTTCCTCTTGTGAGGAAATTTTCTTTTTGTTTTGCAGATAAAAATCTAATATATTTTGAAAAGACCGCCTACATCCATGGGGGCAGAATAATATTTTGACAAAGGAAATGCCAATGTTTTTCTGCTTCATTCTCAGCCAAAGTCACTCACAAGGTATGGGGGGAAAAAAGGGGGGGGGCGGAAAGGTCAGGTCTTTGGATTTACATGCATTTTGGCTAAGTTTCTTCCTAGCTTGAGGTTATTTGGGAACTACTGGCTTCAATGAACACAGATATTACCTATGATTCTGCTTGGTAATCACTTTGCTTAGTGCTCTCACCAATATGCAAAATTTTTTTCTTTTTTTTTTTTTAACGAGGTAATGGTTGACAATCTGACCAGTGCTCATCTCTTTTTAATCTCCTGCTCTGAGCTATGGGCACTCTTGAACTGTGTTGTAATGAGCACATTACAGTGCAGGATGATCTTTTGGTGGCAGCAGCTGTCTGCTCCAGACCAGGATCTCCTTGAAAGTAAGAGCATAATCCAAGCTATGTACAGCAAGTAATATCATTATGAGGGGACTCAACTTCTACACAAGAGCTATTGATAAGATAGATTTTCATGTTGCTGCTCCACGCTTAGGCTGCAGAGTATGGTATTGGTCACCTGCTCCTGAGGTGCTCCAGGGTGACACCTGGCTAGTTTTCCTTCTGCCGAGTTACAAGATCCGAGTGCCCAAACTGCTGGACTGTGAAAGTCTTGCTCGAAAACTCAGCTGCCTGGCGTGCAGTCACACCCTGCCCCAACACAAAACCTCCATTTGTCCCCACTTGACATGTGAGATGATTAGAGGGCTTTTGTCAGATGCCTCACCAGATGCTGCCAGATGTTGTGAGATGCCATGCCAGAGTTTATCCTATAGCCATTGGGTTGTTGCAGCTCCCTCTCTAACCTGTTCCCAAGGTGGTGCAGCTACATCCCACCCCTCTCTTGGTGCAGCTTCTCCAGTTCCAGCCAAAGCAGAAGCTTTGAGTAATAGACAGTACAACTTTAGGCATTGAAGTGCAACACAGGCACAACAGCAACAGACAAAACAGACTGACAATTTCTTAAAGCATTCCACCTAAGAGCAGGAAATGACTATAAAAAAGCACTGAAGCACTGCATCAGCAAAAGGTTCAGAGATAAAATAAACACTGTAAACATAATACTGCCTTTCATAGTAAGAGAAAGATCGAGGGAGGAGGAACAGTACAGCCTTTGCTGTTTTGACTGGCATCACTGCTTGTCTCGCTCTGACAGGTTGCCAGGTTAAGGTTTTGTTTTGAATCAGTCATTTCCCTTTGAACAGTGGCAACTGTTACCATTGTTACCCTGTTACACTGAATAAAAAACAAAATTTCCACCAGCAGCTTTCCCACCATATGTTTATTCTAGGAGGCAGCAGGCATTTAGGATTTGGTAGCAATCACAGTATGGAAACATTTGCAGGACTTGTCTCAACAAAGTAATTACCTCGATCACAGTAATATCATAGAAGACACTGAATTCACAACTGTTATCTGTGAGATCTAACCTAAGAAATCTAATAATGTCAGCATGGGCTCTTTATTCTTTCACTGACAGGTTATTGTTTCAAGAATCGTCCCTCTAAAGCATAAGGCATACACTTGAAGCATTAGTCCTGAAACTCTGTTGAGCACGTTTTAACTGCAAAATTTCACAGATTTTCTTGAAACATTTTCTGGTTTTATTTCTTCACAATAAATCTAGCCACATCCTGATGAAAGCATTTTCACATAGAAAAATGATATAAGGGGCTTAAAATAGGGTTTCATATGGTTTTTATAATAGCACAGCTTTAATTTGCATAATTAGAAATATTTTCCTGTCTCAAAAACAATCACAACTTCCTAATTACTTATCAAAAATATTTTATAATATTACTCCTATTTACTTACAATGTAGTTTTTTCTTCCTAATCCTTTAGAGATGAAGAACTAACTATATTAAAATCAATTGAATATCTCTTTATAATAAATATATATATTTATATATAAATGTCTTTTTATTTAACTGTAAATCTGTTAAATCAGTGCTTAGTAGTTCAATAAAATAGTTCAATAAATAATGAGTGTTCCTTTTTGCCCGAATTCCTACAGTGAATGCTAAATTACCACTGAGCTCTCACTCCCAAACAAATTTACTTAAATATTTGGTAAGACAGCTAGAAGTTACTAGAAGTTGTTGAGAATACACTACCCATATGGTCTCCTGGACTTAAAAAAGCTGAAGTCTGATGTAATGTTACAGGCATTGGATGATAGTTTATTAATAACAGCTTGTATTTTTGAAAGAAACTAGAACAGTTGGACTCCTAAATCCAACTTCCCTTTAAAGTGAAATTATTGCTAAATCCTATAGGTTCCCAGACATCACTAAAAAGTAGGTGAGAAGAAAGATACATCATTTTGACCTTAAAAGGAATCTACTGTCAATAATGCCAGTTCCTGGATATTGAATGAATGAGGGGTTTGGGTTTTGGGGTCATTTGGGTTTGGTTTTTTGTTTTGATTTGTTTTGTTTTGTTTGGGGTTGTGGGTTTTTTAATGTCGTTGTTTTTGTTTAGGTGTTTTTGTTTTGTTTTGATTGGTTGTAGTTTTTTTTATGAATGAGAATGTGAGAATGAGTGGTCTTCTCCAATCCTAGAATTTAGCTAGTGTTCACATTCACCTTCGTGTAGGTAAGATAAACTTCTTATATCCAAGTACTGTAGTTTGTTTGTTTATTTTTCTGCAGGTAGCTAGATAATCACCTTTGACTTGTTTAGCTGCGTTTTGCTTTTTGAACATTAACAGAAACAGTTTATGTGTGTGAGATTTATGTCATGCTGGGACAATGTTTACAAAATTAAGAGACCAGAAGTGAAGAAAGCAGAGCTTTTAGAAGGTAAGACAAACAAGGCAATAACAGACGTGTTGTGCCCTACAAAGATAAATATACAAAATAAATATACCAGGATAAATACACAAAATAAACCCAAAACTGTAATCAGCCAAAATTCATTGTTACTGCAATGGGATCTGCCCCTGTAGGGTTTACCTGTCCTTGTTTTAACAGATAGTTGGTAATTTCTCAATGCCAAGTTTCTCTAGGCATGGAAGTTGTTGCCTTCAGTGTCTCAGCTGGAAGGAACTAGCTATTAAGAAAAATGACTAGGAAAACAGATTCAAAAATCAAATGAAAAGATTGTATCAGAAAAGGGACAGACTCCACTTTTCATAGAAAACAATATATGACAGGAACTCTTTTTTCCCTATTCACCTCCCCTCTACCTATTTGTTTGCAAGCTCCCAGAGTACATCAAGAAAAAGCACCACGGAAAAAACCAAGAGGAGGTAAGAGAGGAAGAACACGTAATAGATGTTAAGATATGCAGAGAAAAACACACAAGTGACGAAGACACAAATTATATTCAAGGTTTTGGAGTTGTTTTCTTTTATTGACTTGTGCTGAAGACTAACAAGCTTTTCATTACATCACATTATGTGTAATTAAAGTGTGCTACATTTGCAGATTCTGAACTGATGTGGGAAAGCAAGTTGTTAGAAAATATGTATAAAGACATTTGGACTGAAGTATTTGTAACTTTTCACTTAATAATAAAATCTGACAGTTTCCTTATTAAAACTATGAAGTGATGTAGGACATCCTGCCTCAAGAACTCCTCTAATGTAAAATAAACAGTACGTAAAGAGGACACACTTCACTCTCTCAACAAAATGTTCACATCTTTTGGCTGAAACAAAGAAGCTGTATAAAGTTAGCTACATGTCTCAGTAATCAAGGGAAGGAATTGGAAAACAACTCTACCAATTGAAACTGCAGGAGTTCTTTTCTGTTGGCCAATGTAGTGTCAACACAGTGCCACTTTGGCCAATCAAGTGGCTATTAGAACAACAGAAAAACCCAACATAGAGTTGTTGAAAGTGACTATGAATAGATACAGCCAAATTTTCCAGAAGCAGAAACCCTTCTGAAGCAGACAAAAGAATAAGCATGAATTATACACCTGTATTTGCCAAAATGACACATGCAAATCTCTGAGGGCAAGTGGACGGTGTGTTGGATGGGTCAAACACTGTAAAAATTGGTCCGTGGTGGACCATCCCTGATCACGTAGAGTGGGTGTGCACAGCAGGGAGCTGGTAAGGCCACTCGTCCTGGCACAGGCTGACCCCCTGCATCAGGACAAATATGCACGGGAAAAAGGAAACCAGCAGGGCCACTCTTCCGGATGCAGGCTGACCCCCTCCGTCAGGATGACTTGGCACTTTTCGGGATATAAAAGGCCCGGGGTTCGAGAAGAGAGAAGAAAAGAGGAAGATGGACCTTTTATGGTCAACATTACCTCCATGGGGATGCCCACAGAGTATGTGCCTGCCACCTTGTTTGCTCTCAATGCACCTCAGAGCTGGCCTCCTGGCCATTGAACAAATGTGTAGGTTAGTAAGAACCTGTGCCTAATCTGTTCTTTGGTAGCCTTTAGTGCTCCCTCTTTCTGGCTGGGGATATCTCTGGATTTTTCATCTGGTTTAGATCTTGTAATAAACTTTCTAGTAGTTCGGGGTGCATATGTGTGGCTTACATTCCTTCTCCACCCAGAATCCTTCGATCCCTGGAACAGACGGGAAGAAGAAAAAAAAAGAAAAAAACATTGGAAAATATCCAGTGCCCACTTTTTTTACAGAAACAAGTACAAGACAATTTTTATGTTCTCCTGTGTTATATTGTCAAAATATACAAGAAGTGAAAATCTGTGCAAATGTCATCCATGATACAAACTCTCAGCTTGGTTATCCACTAGCAATTTACACAAAAGAAAACCTAACCTCTGTATTTAGTGGTAATAGCTACACTTGCGAACCTGAGCACAAGTTTTTGTATTAAAAAAATTATCATTAAATACAGAGGGTCAAAAGTGATTATAAAGTGCCAGAATCTTCTATTGCAAAATTCTTCTGAAAGTTGATAACCCACTGCTAACACTGGGAGAGAAGTAACATCTATTGAAATCAGCAACCCTTCTTGCAACCACTAAACTGGAGAGCTGCCATCCGAATATTTCAGATAGCTGGGATTGTAGAAGTCTCTGGAGACTTGCCTGGATTTAGGGGTGAAACTAAACATTACTTTACCCTTGTATTTCAAATTTATTCCTACTTTTTGGACCCCCTCTACCTTCCTTAAGTGAAATGAAAATTTGTTGACTAAGTAAGAAGACATCTGGCAGGCTTTACAGACTGCACTGATGGTGTTCAATGATATCTGCTCTGCAGAGAAGCATTACCTAGCTCTTTTCAGAATACACCAGCTGTTCAGTCAGCTGGAATGAGCAGTGTCTGAAGAAATCAGAAATATGACAAATACATATTGCCCTCAGAGGAATCAAGAATGGCCTTTCTTGGTAAAACGGAGGCCTCCAAAGTAAAAGGATTGCCAGCTGGAGACTGTATGTTTCTCTAGAAGTATTTTCTTAGGGACATATCTTTGGACCGGGATGATGGGACGGAGAAGATTTGTCAGCATATACTCTACATCCATAAGCAGCTTTCTGAGAAGTGGCAGCCAAAATGGCTTTGTGGCTTGCAAGAGATTCACATTGAATAACTCTGCTGCCAAATCAAGATTCTAGGCTTTGTACACTCTCTACAGGAGCTGTTTCTTGAACTAGAGGGAATCAGTTGTTTACATCCTTTTATGGTAAATTATAATATTTCTAGAAATATTTTAACCTCCTGCCACATGAAAACAAAACAAAAAAACCCATAATTGTTGATTCAGGCCTTAATAATACTCTAAATAAACCAATATAATAGTAAATTTACAATATTATACAATAAAATATATACAAGCAAGCATGTGGAGAAAATGGACACTTAAAATGGCCTCTACCTGAGTACCTGAGGGACTGGTTTTGTAAGATTCAAGCTGGTATAACCTTTCAGAAGAGCTTTAAACTAAGAAGCCCAGGGAAGAAGACTGGAAAAGAGTCATGTTTGACTCTCCAAACTTGATTTTAGCACACGGGCAATAGAAAAACAGATCAAAGCATTCAGTAAAAAGAGGGAGAAAAAACAAATCAGCAAAAGCAGCAAAGAGAAAAGTATATGCAGAAAATATAGGAGTAGTCATGGAGACAGTTCAGTTACTGAAAGGATTATACACAGTCAAGCTGAAGTGAGTGAGGTAACAGAGAGGCAGTTTAGCTGTTTGGAAACCAACGAAAGGTGGCATGGTTACAAACCAAAGGAAGTGGAACCAATAGCGCAGGACAGGAAATCAGATAGTAGAGGCATAACAAAACATGGTGGAGTATCAGACATGATTGGAACGTGGATACTGAAATACATGATACTCTTCTAAAAGCTAGAAATAAAATCAAGAGTAGAATATTGCCACAGCTTAATAAAGACCACTTCTGTAAGTAAAAATTTGCAATAACATGGAGAAAACTGAAGCTTTTACAGTCAAAATCAATTTGAATGAAGGGCTGGAAAATGAACTAGCGTTAGAAGTTTGCCATTCCTTCATGTGGGTCAAATCTGAACCTGGATGAGGACCTCATTAATATTTTGTTTAAGGAAAAATGGCTATCAGAAATTTTATCATTGTGTGGACACATAAATTTCCCACAGACTGGAAAAAACATGTCACCAAATATAGCAGGGCCTCTTTCTTCATGAGTGTGATAGTCAACATATTTCTTCACCACGGGTACTGTGACTAGTAAGTACCACTATAGAAAAGGTTCTGGTCAGCTGGAAATGACAGATCAAACAAAAGACCTAGGTGTAAAACTTACTCACAAAATTACTATGAGTCACCAGTAAAATGATAAAGTGCAATGTGATACTAGCCTGCAGCAAAAGCAAAATATTTTCAGTAGAAATAGAGATGTATTAATATCATTCATTATACAAGGTAACAATAAATTGCAGATAGTGCTCTGTGTTACGTTTTTTGCAAAAATGAACTCAGACCAGAAGAGGTAGAAAGAAGGGTTAATCATTCCTTGTAGGGAACTGAGAGTCTACATTGGAAGAAAGAGGAAACTGGGAGCACAGCTGTTTGCTCTCTATGAATTGTGCTAGTATGAAGTAAGAACTAGAGGACTAACTAGAGGATCATGTTGGGAGGGGAATAAAGTGGCCTGAATTAATTTAGGAAATTAAAAAGAATGAGTTTCCTTACAATCAGCTGCATATCAGCTTCCCAAGAGAAGTGCAGGAGCAAAAGTTAATTCATTGACTGATGATGAAGGATAATGAGGTTAGGAATGGGATTACATGATGCAGTTCATTCTCAGTGCAAAAGACTGAAGATAATGATCCAGTAAAACCCTTCGCTTGTTCAATGTCCACATATAATTATTAAACATATCTGAGATGCAGGTTTTTATCCATAGATACCAAACTACTCACACATGAGAATTAATATATTTAATTTAGCTTATACTTAATGCTTAGTTCTCTAAATAAGTACAAAGCTGTACTTTTTTTATATCAGTGTAAGACATCGTTTAGTATGTTGGGGGGTGATTTTTTGCACTGCATATCATCAGATTCACAAGACCTATACTACAGAAAATCTGGGAATATGAACCATATCTGTATAGCACCAAATAGTATTGAATAGCACTGGCTCTTCACAATGTAAATTATGTTTTTTCAGTCCATTCTTTCTCACATCTCCCACTTAGAACATGAACACTAAATGAAACAAAAGGGTCATACTTAGAAAGCAGAAGTGAAAATAGGTGTTTGCTTTGACATATATGGTTTAGGCAGTTTGAAAGGTAATAGAAAACTACAAAATATATGCTTCTTTCTCCTCTGTCTCAAAGCCAAGTCTGTGTATAGCTAAAGTTTTCTTCCAGAATTTATTGCCACAAAATGTTACAAAGCTTAAAAATACTGAAGATTTCTTTGTATTATCTATGGTGGACCTGCACAAAGGACTGCTGCTAATTGTCACGGAGTAGTGGACTTTTAAAACCTTTGCAAGATAGAATAATGCATCAAAATCACATTTTTCAGGAAATAAGTTAACTGTGAGCATGAAGTCAGAAAGGAATTTCTTCTCTATTTCAGTTACTCATTTTGGCAGATGGGCTCGGGGATATTTCAGCTTTCCCAGACTGTAGGAGCAGAGGCTGTTGCTGTATGAGGACAAGAGATGTGACACAGATTGAGGCTCCAGTGCAATGCACTTCTCATCCCTTCCATATGGAATATGAGTCTTTGGAATATGAGTCTTCCTTTATACTCCATATATGAGGACTAAAATCAGCAAAGAAAATTATGTAAAACTGACATAATCATAAGAAAATTCAGGCTCTAAAATTCAAGTAGCTATTTTTATAATATTTTCATCAGTAATATACAAAATTATATAAGCTCCTGAAATTTCATGAGTGGTGTCAGAATTTCAACGCTTGCCCCTATGCCCTTATGACCTCAGTTAAACTCAAAATTGTCACACAATCACAGAATCATAAAATGGTTTGGGTTGGAAGCGACATTAAAGATTGTCTAGTTCACTCACTCCAGCCATGGGCAAGGACACTTTCCACTAGACCAGGTTGCTCAAAGCCTCGTCTAATCCGGCCTTGAACACTTCCAGGGGTGAGGCAGCCACAGCTTCTCTGGGCAACCTCATCCAGTGTCTCACAACCCACACAGTAAAGAACTTCCTTATATCAATTCTAAAATCTACCCTCCTTTAAAGCTTTGTCCTATCATGACTGGCTCTTGTAAGAGAGTCATCTTGATATAAACTTCCTCTCCAGCCTACACAAAAATATGTTGACCACTCTTGGTAATGAGGGGTGTAACAGAGCTTGTGCAACTCATTCAGAAAGAGGTAATATGGAACATGCACAATGTGTATTTGTGCATTTATACTAAGTAGGCACACATAACATACACAGTTGGATCAGAATGAAGGAGGAAGAAAAAAGATGTATAAATTGATTACACTTTCCACTTCCAGGTATCTACAATATTATCATCCACTCCTGAGACTTTGAAGTGTCAGTAAACCACATCTCTCAAACCTCATACAGGGCTACAACCATCATACTTAACTTCCGACTGCACTTTGAAGTACATAAAATCACAAAGACAATAACTAGAGGACACATACAACTTTTTGTGAAAAAGCAAGCTTTGGGCATTCAAGCTGCTTCTCAACTTAGTCATGGAAAAGTAGAAGTTTAGAAGGTAAGTCCCAGGAAATGTACTCAATAGCATTCTTTCCTATTTCAGCATAACATTAATACATCAGACCCCCACTAGCAAGGACAGTTTTGGTCTGTCTGACTCTGTTAAGCTCATCAGGAAACACTTTTTTCATCTGGCAGGACAGCTAAGACAATCTGGAGGACTATATAAAATTAGATCCACCAAGATCAAAATACATAGCCTATCTGACTAGACACTAAGATTTTTTTCATGATTACAGCAAGTCTGCTTTGATACAAGTCCTAATATTTTGAGACATGTGCTTGTATCATAACAAGTGATTTAGAGCATTTTCAAATTGCAGTCATGGATAGATTGCTTGCAGTACTGTTGTCCATCTGGACATTTCAGATTTTGTTTATCTATTTTAACGGGAATTTTGACACATCAAATACTTGGGGTTGCAGAAAATGGCAATGCATTTTGACTACACACTGTCAAGGTAAACACTTGTCAAAAGAGGAATACTGAAATGAAAACAAGTTTGTGGGTGTCACTTCATAAATTACAGTCTTTCTGGCTACTGGACCAAATTGTAGTTACTGCTCCAATACAGTTCAATAAGAAAAGCAGCAGTCAGAAGACTGTCAATCCTGCGGCATGAAGAGCTGCATTTTGAATGGCATGATATGTTTATAACAACCATAATCTTTCAACCCTATCCAAAAATAGTAGAAGCAACTGTTGAGGCCGCTTCACTGGTAGTCATCACATCAAGGATTAAAGTAGATGAGGCTCACTGTGAAACAATTCAAGCAAAGTGTTTGAAAAGAGATATGTTTTGGTTGGACACTGGAAAATGTAATAGGATTGGAGTTGTCCTAGCTGGAGGTGTGTTCTAATAAGAAAGCCATTAGGCAACTGTAGACACTGGGTTTGGCTTAGGAGTCAAGACTCTAGTCAAGAAATGAGTAAGTTCTCATCAACAGCCACCTAAACAACTGGAAATCCCTGTTCCCACCATCTTAGATTTACACAAGACATATTAAAGAACCAAAGAGGAATTTAAAAGCAAACAAAAGCCAGAAAAGTAGGAGGTTTGGATCCCAACCTGCCTGAACTTGGAAAGGCTTCATACACTCAATTTTTCAGCTTGAACCCATATGCAGTTTTAAGTCTGTTTGTCCATTTAAATTAGACCTTTACAAGTAAAAATAAAAATTTACTTTACCACTTGAAGTTTTATCTTAACAGTTGGGTAAAATATTTGCACTGAAATTCAGACCCATTCGAATGGGCCTGCAGTCCAGGCTACACAGGTTCAAATAAAATCTGCGAAGCAGTTGTCCATAAACACAAGCTCCAAAACCTCTCTCCTCAGCCAACCTCTCTTACTCAATACATGCTTCAAATTCCTCTTCTTCTGCCTTCTCTAATCCCTTCAAGTATTTCATGCTTCCAAAAGTCAATTAATGTAAATGGACACCTGAAATGTTGTGGAGACAGAGGACAAGAGAACATGGTGTTGGTCTGATTCCTTTCCAAGCCCAGAAAAACAAGCTTAAAGGTCCATTTACCCTGTGGAAACTAAAGATTTTCAAGATTAAAACAAGCCAAACCAGCAGCCTACACCAACCATAGATAAGGAAGGGGCTTCACATGTATTTATCCATGTTTATATTTCAGGTGCACAAAATGTATGCATCACAATTCTCCAAAAACTTCATAATACATAACATGATAATCAGGCAACAAAAAACAATCATGACAGTTAAAGAAATCACCTGCAAATCAACCTAAAAAAACATACATTAGATTATTCTCTGGAAAAGGTAGCTGTGAAAATATTCAAATGTTTTGTCTGAGTATCTTTTCAACAAAACGGATTGGGTTTTCATTTCAAAACAAATTTAGTAACTCATTAAAGAGAGGGTAAACCCCCCCAAATTATATGAAATTAAGTATTTGGGTGCATAAAATGTTTAATTTAAGCAGAAATATTTTATTTGAATGACATGGATTTATGATTACAGTGGGATAAAAAAAAAATTCACTTTGAGTCAATCTGAAATATTTTTTATTTTTTAGTTCAGCAAATAAAGTCAAAAATTGATTATTCATAAAGACCTAATGGCAAAGTTTTCACTGAATAAGAGGCTGAAACTTTCCAACAAGTTTGTTTATTAAATTCACATGAAAATTCATTAAGTGACTAAGTTCAAGTAGATAAATAGAAGAAAAGACTGAGACTAGCTTCAGACTTTTGATGTTTTAGGAAGTCTGATTTTCCCTATATGTGACATTCACACACACTGTCCAGCTCACGTATATCATATATCACATTGCACATGCATATCAGGTTGTCTATATGTCATATATCACCTTACAACCCTACCTAAACTCTATCTGATCCTATCAGGATCAGGTCACACACAATGAAAGTGTTAATAAAGTTAGGAATTTGGTGTTTCACTACTGACAGACCTGACTGAAGTTATGGTGTGCATTCTACCCCATACAAACATCTGTTAAAAGACTAGAAGTAGCCACTAGAACAGATATTTTCTCTGCATTTGACTTCATCTTCCAGCATACTATGCAACCTGGCTTAGTGGTAGCTGCGTATCAGCTACTACACAATGAGGCTGAAATACTATAAAACTATAGATAAGAAAACATAAAGAGGATATTTATTTTCCACTTCAAGATATTCAACAGCTGTATTTATTCAGAGATTCTTTTTAACAGATAGGAAATAAGACATACTGCCTTTTCTTTAAAAGGAGTAAGAATGCTTTTACGTTCATTTTCTGAAGCCATTAGTTTCTGTCTCAGCCACTTTGGTACCCAGATATTGCCATTATGTGAAATGCCACTCATAACACAGGAGTCTACCGTTTCTGATTGATAGCTTTTTCACAGGGTAGTTATCTTACTGCAGATGAAGAGCTGCCCTTCCAAGATGCTCTGTTTGTTTCAGCCAGTCAGCTATGGATGCATCCTAACAAAGTCTCTGAGGATTTCTCATATGCAGTTATTATCAGCAAATCACATATCTCTATTTGTGCCTAATGCTCCATCTGACATGAAGGCTAAGGGATGGCATTCCTCATGCACTGTAAGAGTTTATTGGTGCTGAGCCAAGCATAAATTAGACATTTTTCATCTTGTTTTTTACTATATTGCCATCCACCAACACCAAGTTTAAGCCTTCTCTTAGTCTGTGGGCTTCTGCATTTTTATATTTGTGCACTGCAGCCTGATGGCAGGTAAAATTTACTAAAACATAACAGAATAATGTCCTTCCTGTCTAATGATTGGCACTAAGAGGAACTTTTAAGTTCTGGAAACTCTTAAGGTCTTCTGATGAGCTTCTCGGCATGCTACAGACATTTTTGTAAAATTACCTAGGCAAGAGTGACCTAGCCAAAACCAAGATTTATTGAAAACAGAGAAAATGGAATTCAAAGAAACAGTTTCCTGAATAGCAGTGAACTTAACGCTTCAGTGAACCAGGATTTCTATGATAGAACATGGTAGTGATGGGGTCAGACACATAACTTCAGGTAGTTCCCAAAATAAGGGTACCTAATACATACATCATAGTATTCATCTGTTTCATTCTCACCTGAAAACACATTCAAGTATATACACTCTTAGTAAAATATCACAGTCACCAAACTCTGGCTGTTTATTCCAAATACTTTCTATGATAGATATACCAAGTAAAACACAGTATCAGATTCCAGAAGACCATATCCCTCAGGATAGTCTCATACTGCAACACCCACACAACGCAGATAGTTAATTTACATTCTCTTCTTTGTTTAAACTTACTAAATCATTAATAAGTAAAAAAAATACTGAATTTATATATATACTTTTA
>NW_009914129.1:0-4810 GCF_000696875.1 Nestor notabilis
GCGCCATCCCTTGCAGTGTTCAAGGCCAGGTTGGATGGAGTCCTGGGAGACATGGTTTAGTGTGTGGTGTCCCTGCTAATGGCAGAGAGGTTGGAACTAGATGATCTTAAGGTCCTTTCCAACCCTGACTATTCTATGATTCTATAATTCTATGAATATTAATATTCTGCATTACATATTATATATTATAATGGAATATATATTATTCTACTATGCATTACATATTCTTTCTGAAGTTGTGATGCTTTAAGCTTTGTACTTTCAGTGTACCTAAGACATTTCTGAAACTTGAAATTAAACACTTACTTAGAGATCTTTTCTGTGCAATACAGACAGTGCTACTCATCAGGTTAAAGGTAACTGTCCTTTTAAAATGCTTGAGGTTTTCCAGGGAACAAGTCACTGAGGTGGCTGAGAAATCACTGCAAAAATAGAGAGATTTGATTCGTTGCTAACTTGTGAGAATGAAAATAGTATCCTTCAAAATAAATTTTGTAAATATTGTTCCTATTAACTAAAATATTTATTTTTTAATTTTAAAGGGATCTATAAGTAAATGTCCTTATTAATGCAACCTACATAATTTAGATGTCTCCCAATGTTTGTCTCATCCATACATCAAAAATTTTCATGAAGGTTTTCTTTAGTGTGAATATTCTTAGTCCAGAAATAAATTGAAATTGTATCCATTATCTAGATACAGATTATCTAGATATCCATACAGGGCTTATTTATCTACAAATCCACTGGCCAAATTATCCCTTTAGCCAATAAAAAATTCTCTCTCACAGTAGAGATAAAACACTTAATGCAAAATAGATTGGCTTATTTACTGACACCCTCAGTAAGCTCCCACTCATGAACTATGAAGTTCTTAGTTCCTTCTATGTAATCCAAAGAGTATCTTGTAAACATTTTTCCTCACTCTGAATCAGGAATGAATTCTGATCCATACACTCCCTCATGGATTTCAAGAACAAACAGCAGCTGTACTAATGTAGCTTTGAAATGGCAATGTTGGGGGTAGTATGCACAATAGACTTTTTCGTGGCCCCTATTTGTTTCATAGTATTTCTCCTTTTCAATCCTGTCTCATATTAGAGTCTACAAAGCAGTGGGAATACTATGTTTATATGCCAGCTCACTTTAGAGAATGTAATAAAACTTCATCTGAATAGGCAAGTAAAATTTGAAATAGCTCTTAAGTATAAACCCTGTCTTCTGTAGAGCTTAAATAATAAAAATACTCTAGTAAAAGAAGAACATTATTAGTAGCAATGAAAATATTATACAAATATAAAGGAATAAATAGAAGCTTAAATAAAATATAAGCAGAAAAGCTGACATATTAGAAAAAGTAAAGAGTATAAAGGGACACCTTATAAGATTGCTATGTAAGACAATCTCATAAATGATCATACATTTTGTAAAGACAGAGTCATTTCTTAAAATGAAAGAATTGATTGAACACAACAAAATAAAATCCATAAGATCTTCTTGAATTAATAGTAAATTTTTCCCTGCAGCTTCTACAATATTGTTATATATACCATTTATACAAAGCAAATATTTTCTATATTAAGTTACGTAGTTTAGTAATTTGGAGTAAAAATACAGATTTCGCAACTGAGCACTTCAGTGCTAAATTTTACATCAAGTCAATGTGAGTCAAGGACACAAAGTACTTAATAGATATTTCACTTATTCTAGTCAGAGCTCTAAAAATGGTTTATTCATCTTACATTAAACAGTTTAAGACTAAAATGCATTAGAGAAGAACTGGAAACCCTCCTTTCTTCTTCCTATATGTTTCTTTTTCTGTACTACAGAGAATGAGGCTGGCACTTGCGCTTGGCAAGTCTGGCACTCTCTTCAACGCACTCAACCAATTTTGGAATGGAGTTTCATATTCCAATCCCACAGCTAGTTTTCTCCCATCTTTGCAAAGAAGGTGCTTGATTCTCCCAAACCAGCAGAGGGAAATCAGTTAAGATCTCTAACAAGTCAAGCATTTTCCCTATCAACTAAGTATTATTTATGAATATATAAAAAAGACGTAGTCCTGCCTCATTATTTAATTATTTATACTTGGACACCTTAAATTTTTCATGAAGATATGATACTGTAGTAAGGGTGAACACAGAAACAAAGATAAGTTGAATCTAAAATTGAAAGTGGCAAATAACATTGTCAAAAATAAAAACTATCCCGTAAAAACTTCTAACTGAAACTGCTATGAAACTGCATAGTGTTAGGCAAGGAGCAGCTCACACAGTTCAGTATCTGAAAGAAAAAGGCATTTGAAATAGCTGTATTTTACTATGTTAGTTTCAAGCCACACACACCTATGATATAAGCTGACTGAGTCTTTCTTTGTTTCAGAAGTCTCTTTGTAAGTCCCTGGTAGTTTAAGCCAGTTGATGGTCACCTTCCTTTTTAACATGACCCTCCCAAACAGTTTAGTTGTTACATGCTTTAATGCCCTTACTCCTATCTGAAATATGTACCCTGACTGTCTTCCTTTTCTTACTTCCAAGACATTTTCAACAGGTCTATTTCGTGGTGCACATTAGGCCTTTGATTTGTATGTACTTCTTTCGCCTTTGCCTAGACTTCTCAAATAGCTGTACATTTCTATAGGAATATATACCCGTTATGTTCCTTTAAAAAATCTCTGTTATGTTTTTTAACTCATAAATTTGCATATATGATAAGACTTCTAGTCCTTATTATTTGTTTTGTGTACTTTTTATACTGGCATACACACAGATAACTTCTCAGGAGACTGACTCACGTTTTTCTTGTCTGTCATAAGCCCCTTCCATGAAAAACAAAAACATGTCTTGTAACATTTGCTTTTCCTCAGACTTTTAGATTTTGCACTTAGTTATGGCCTTATGTTTCCTTCCACCACTGTTTATAGCTTAAAGCCTTTCCAATGATAGTACTAAACTTCTATCTTTCTGACATCAAATCATTCCTGCTCAACAGTTCTTATGCTTTCCCAGCAACATGAGCCACCCAGTCTTGTTATATAACTATGTGCTTTTTCCATGCATGTGCACTCTAGTTTGGTGTAGAAAACTTCAGGTAAAGACCATAGCAGTATCTATTCTTTTAATCACTCATCTATTTAGTTATTCCCAATAGCACTGCTAATGTTCACATAAGTGAACAGCAAAGGATAGTAGCCAGTGAGTGAAGGTGGAGCTGCTGTCTCCACAGTTGTCTGAGGTAGGACATTGTCTCAGGACTGTTAAATCAAGTGTGCCAAAAGGCTCATTCTTTTCAGTCACTAGAGGGTTATGAGCCACTACTCTTCATCTCCTCTTGTGTATAGGGACTGTGAGTCTGGCAGGATTTGGTGTTCTCTTTGTTTCCTCTCTGACATCAAGATGAGGCCATGTCACAGAAACCATATAAAATTTGTTGATTTTTGCAATAGGAATGTGGGAAACATCTACCTCTAATTAAGGCTAACACTAGTTTCTTCCTGTGTTACAATATTTTCCTCTTTGTTGTTCCTTCTCTAGCCGGCTCATTTTTATTTCCTTGGAAATCAGACTGAGTGCCACAGGGAGTTACAATAATCATAAATGCTATACAGCATTGTCTAATGGTTTCCCACCTGTTTCCTTTAAGACTTCAGATGGAAGCTTACCTGGCAGAAGGTGTCTTCATGTCCTTCAGTGTTAGGGAAATGCTGACTATATCCTGTGCAACTAATCTACATAGTGAACTGAAGAATTTGGTTGCTTTTCTAGAAGAAACTTTTACAGGTGCAGCAAGAGACAGCAGACTTATATGTGACAATTCTATCTTCACAATAAATGAAATCTCTCTTCCCTTGGATTCTCTCACAACATTTGCGCGCCTGCTGTTTTTGTTGGCTGGCCTCACAATTTATTATGCAATGTTAAAAAAATAAAAAATATGTGGCCAGAGAAACTGTATTTCTAATTATAACCATTGTACAGATGGAACATTTAGTTTATGTTCACCAATGTTTATCACTGAGATGGAAGTAATACAATTTTCTTGCTTACAACACTATGTTTTGATCTTGCAGTTCTTGTTTTACTATTTTGGCTATTAATTCTGGATTAATTAACTTTGTTAGATAAAGAAAATTTGCCAGATGAACGGTACTCTTCATAGACTTCATTTTCCATGGAGATTTAGTGTTACATAGCTATGAACGTCAAATTCACGTTTCAGATGACTGTTCAATAGTTTCCACAGATGTAGATGACCTAAAAGCATTATGTCAGTCACATTAATGTAGATACCCAATTTGTTATTGAAATAAAAAAACCCCAAATATTTAGTGTCTTCCATCAGGTTTTCATTCAACTTTTTTCATGCCTAAGGTATAGAATATTGTCAATATGAACAAAAAAAAAAAAAAAGGTAGTTCACCAAAGTAGCTTCATTTGTGGGGTTTTTTTGTTTTTAGGTTATGCTGGTTTGTTATACCTAGAAGCTAAAAAATGACTGTAAGCAAGCCCCATTTAAAATAATTGAAAATCCTGTAACTTACTAAGTTAAAAGCATGTGTGTTATTATTAACCTCTACTTTTAGTCATGCCCACCTTTTCCAAATTGTATCCATGATCAGCATTTCATTTTGCAACCAACTTTTAACCCAATCTTTTTTTACGTCACAAAATAATCCTACATGTTATATATACTTGAAATGGTATTTGGCTGCACATGATGTTTTTTAATGGCCGAAGTGACAGGCAGTTGTATCCTTCAGAACTGGCTATAGAGGATGTTGTGTGATGACCCCTTGCACCACTGTATTTCC
>NW_009914129.1:4841-17440 GCF_000696875.1 Nestor notabilis
ATTTCCAAGATCACTAATGTTAGTCAGATAACATATTTGCATTTACACACAACAGGAAGAACATAATGAACAGCACAGCTGCTCACTGTGTCTGTTTTCCTTCATTCCCTAGTTCCCTTTGACTAAGGACAATGGCAACGTGTTTCACTGTCAGAAATAAAAAAGCAGTAGTTAATACACAACAGAGCATATTTTGAATAAAAGAGTATCTAGCAGACACTCTGAGACAAGAGTTTATGTTTTTTAAAAGTTTTCAAGTCTGAGTCTGAAACTATTCACTTTCTGTGCACCCTGCTCTTGCATGTCAGTACTTGGAGAGGCCTGGCAGTCATGTGCTAGAAGCATGGGTCACCCCCATCATGTATAGGGTCCAGAGGCAGAATGACCTATCCTTCATATGGGGCAGAAAACCCAGTATGTCATAATATAACAAATGCAGGCGCATGACCTTTGCTTTTCCTTGGTGCGTCAAGCACTTATATTCTGTATTGCTGTCTGAGAATAATTTTGTGAGGAGGGAGGTTTAAGGCAGAATCTCAAGGAGCACTTCTCTCAGCTATAGTTAATCATCACAGAGCAGCTTACTTTCACCCAGCCTTTAAAAGCTTGGTTAAAGATCCATGGCCTGTGACGAAATAGTGTTCCTTCCATGGGATTCACTGCTTAAGAGACTTGCTATTGTAGGAAAGGGGAAACGCAGCTGACATGGAAGATCTGTTATAACACTGAGCAGTACTGGAGGCAGAAAAGCACAATTCCTTCCAGGAACAACTTGTAGTAGACAAACCAGACATAAGTAAGTTAAACATGGAAACAGAAGCAAAAAAGTTTTCTACAGGAAAAGAAAGAAAAAGTCCCAACAAAGAGAGAAGCACAAAAAAACACCCCAGAAAAAAACAAAAAAACCCAAAACACATACACACAAAAAAACCAAACAAAAAACCCCCACAACTAACTTTTGTGTTTTTCTGGTTTTTTGTTTGTTTTAATGGAAGCAGATCTGTTTACTTGTAGTTTGTTTTCAATCAGACTATGCAGTCTTTCCCACCAGGAAAAGTCATACACCACCATGAACAACTACATGCTTTTGTAATACTGCAAAGGAATTTCATATCAAACCAGAAGATCTAAATCTTCTCTAACATGAAGACAAGGAAAGATGTGATGAAGGGTAATGCTACATCTTTAACAAATCTTCAGAAAAAAAAAACCCTTAAAAACCTGAATGCATATTCAAGGCAAAACTGAAATTATTTAACATCAGAGACCATTTTAATAGCGTCCAGTTTCTTGTATGATTTTCTAGAAGACTGATACAAATCGCAATGAATTTAAAAGGAACTCTTTAGATGTCTCTATCTTGCTTTCTCTAGTACACAAGAGCAGACCAACAAACTCAGCTACGTTTTAAATATAATTTCAAAGAGAAAATAAGATGGCATTCCCCAAAAACACTGTTCACAGTAAGGAAATTATTATTAATGCTTATATACTTCAGCAGATAAGTACATTCAATGGTATACTCTCCCTTTCCCTTCCCTTCCAGTAACTGGAGCACGTCCTCCCCTTTTTTTTCACTGACCTGGATGTATGCAGAGCTTTCTCTCTCACATATTCTCACTCATGTCTTCAGTATCAATTGTTCCTGTGCATTAACTTTTTCCGCTTCCTAACTGTGCTATCCCAGTGGCACTACCACTATTGCTGATGGGCTTAGCCTTGGCGAGTGGCGGGTCCACCTTGGAGCTGGCTGGCATTGGCTTTGCCAGACACAGGGCATAGCCCTCTGCTAGCAGAATCCTGTCATCCAAATCCAGTACAATTTAACAGAATGAAGAAGCACTTTATATATCTGGGAGTGTGAAAGAACATCAAGATAAACCAAAACCAAAGCAGTCTTGTCTAAAAAGAAATGATGTACTGGAGAAAAAGGAATAATACATTTTACAGAATTAAGGTTAACAAAGGTAAGACAATGAAAGATTCTGAGAATTAGGGAATGAAAAGTGCCTTAAGGTCTATAGACAATTGCCAGTGAAAGCAAACAGTATATGGTTAGGGTTTGCTAAAGGAATAAATGCAGGTGACAGTTAAAAGCAGGAAGGAGATTGAGTTAATGAGGATGTATGAACTGTGAAGTGAGTGGAGAAGCATGCATTGGATTGAGCAGATTACTGCAGCTCAGAAAAAAGGGAAGCTACAAGAAAAGTAGTTTGCAGTGGTCATTAGCTTATACTGAGATGTCCACACTGCTGCAACTGGAAAAGGACAATACTGAAGATGATATCTGAGGTAGCCTCAGGGACAGAGGTAATCAACCAAGGTGGTTTTCAAATTAAAGCTGGTTAATGGGTTGAAACACTAGGCTGTTGACATTAAATGCACTTAGAGTCTCATGAACTAGAAACAATTTCGAATTTTTAGAGAAGAGCAAATAAATTTGGGAATACTAATGCAATTTTTAAGTAGTTTTATTTGGAGTTCCTGGTTTAGATTTTAAAAGCTATTTAAGTTCAACAATTTAATTATTTTAAGGAAAGGGAGTAAAAATGAATTATTTTTCCAGTTCAATTTTTTTTCCACTTGAAATTTTAATAGCGTTTGTGTCAAGAACCATGGAATTTGTGAGATATAAGAATGAAATTTCAGCTGGACACATTGTTAAAGTAGTGTGGCTAAGTATCAGGGCTGTGGCTGCGCTTAAGACTTTAATTCCCCAGGTGGTCCATGTATTCATTGCCTAGTCATCTACATGCGTGAGATAGTGGACTGCTGTATGATGGACTGCCCTGAGAGATGGATGAAGTTCTAGCTGCCTTTGCAACAAATCATTGCATTAACTGGTGCAGAAGCTCTCCAGGTGGAAATTTTGGACTGCCTTGAAGGCAGCACCAGCAGTGCCTACACAAAATTACACATATCAATGTGTTGATTAAAATCCTGGGGAAGAATCTGGACTTTGTGGGGACTTCTGAGGAATTATTGCTGTAGAACTGATTAAATTCTACGTAGATAAGATACTTGTAAATGCTCAGAAACTGTTCTTCCAGCTGCAGACATAGTAAGACAGTGTTGTGTATACAGTTGCCATAGTTAGCTGCTTTGTATGTGGTTTGAGACAAAAGGAATGGGAGAGAGTTTACCTGACCTGGAGTGGTCCTGTAGAAGCACTAACAGCTTGATTATGAGAACTTAAGAAGTGAGCAAAACAGTAGCACAGGAAATCTCACTCAATCCAGCTGAAGACATCGTTGTAAAGTCTTCAATGTTGTAATTGGACAACTAACTCTCTTACAAGAGTCAGTCTCTCTCGTTGTAAGAGAGTCTGACTACCTTCACCTTCTAGCCAAAAACTGAGCACATTGCTGGGAGTACTGGACTTTTTGTGTAAACATTACACTATTGGAAGAGCTCAAAAATTCAGGATTTTTTAACAAATGTTCTGTGATCGTCTGTGCAGCAACTTCTGATCAACAAGAGGTAAAGAAGAACAGATCCATGTACTTTCATCTGTAGTTCTGAGCATAACAAATAGAATGGCTGAAAAAGACAGATTGCTCCACCCTTCAACTCCAAAGCAAATTCAAATTAACACCTTTCAGGTCCTGCTCCATAGCTGATTTGTTTATATCTGCTAAAAGTGATAGCTTGAAATTCAAGATCTTGTAACTGATTATGTTAGAATTATTATTTGAAGTAACAATCTACTGAAACTTTACACATAAGTATTATTTTTACTGCTATGACTGTTAGTGTGTCAAAACCAAATACTTTAATGATGAAACCAGTGTATTATAAGGTATTTGTGAATTAACTTGCTATGGGTACACTGGGTATTTTAGACTCTAAGACTAAATTAATTCACTTTCAGAATTTTTATCTGTGATGCACAAGTTGGAATTTTCACAATGTATAAAGCAATATATTGTAGCTTGTGGTTTTAAAATATAATACCTTAAATAATTCCAATGCACTTACCCAGATGATGGTGACTTTTTTCTTTGAAAAGAAAAAAAAAATCTTTATTAGGCAAAAGCATTTGACAAACTGAAATGTAAACATTATGTTTTCTACAGTGAAACTGTGATATTAATGCTCAAATGAATAAACCAAGGAGAAAACATAACATGTATCATTTTATAGCAGTAGGAAGATAAAAATTAAGTGGATTTCATGGATTTGAATATAAAAAGGAATTAAAAACTTTCTGCAAATATTTAATAATATTTTTGAATAGAAGAATATGATGGCTAGTCCTGTATTTTAATTAATTCAAGTGTAAAGATGAATTTTATTACATGCTATAATTTGATAATGATATTTCTAATAATCTTATAGTTCATTTATTAAACAATCCAGTCTCTGTAGAAAAGCAATAAAGTTTTCTGTTTCTTAAATGTAGGTGAATCACAAAAATATTTAGTAAATTGAGGTTCAATTCATCTGCTCTTATCTTGAGGTTACCTAGGATGAGAGCTTTATAAATGCAGTTATTTCTGGCACCATTCAAAAACCTACCAGTAGCACATGACATCAAGACCAAAGAAAATAATCTCTTTTTTTGCCACCTGTCAATACTCCTCTCCTTAAGGTCCCTTTTTAATCGCTCCTCCTTTTCCTCTGCTATTTTGTGAGATTTGGGTGGGTAGAGCTTGAACAATGTTTGAAATACCTCATTTCACGATGGAAGGATTCTCAGCTAAAAATTATGATTTGACATTATAATTTAAAGCATGCAATTTTTTTAGTATATATATAAAGGTATATAAAGTACATCTCTTTAGTGGAGCTATAGCTGTAATTGATTCCCATCAAATTTATTAAAGGTCTTGAAATTCAGACAATTACAGGCAGAAATGAAATACAGTTTCATTTTCCGAATGAAAACCTGGAAATATTTTTTTATATATAATTTAATCTTTTTTGTCTCAAAACAAGATACCTTTAAAAAGATTTCCTTTTCTTGTTTTTAATTCTACTGGAATTTTAATTTAAGAACTGTAAATGAAACAACTGTTCAAAATGAAAAGCAAAATTGTTGAGAAAATACTGATATAAACATTTAAACTATTTTTTCTTTAATTTTTATTTATTAAATCACATTATGATTAGAAATGTGATTTCACAAGCTTTTAATAAGGTCACCTATATATTTGGTGATAGTTTTCAAAATTCTGCATGGAAAGTACTGCAGTTTTCACTACTTAATAGATAAAAATGTTTCTCTTTCTAACACACTATTAAAGAGTGTTTTTTAGGCTGAAGCAAGATATAAACACATCATATCTAAAAACTGTAAAATGCATCTAGGCAGTACAATTTTTTTATTGGTAGATCAGAATAGCTTGTCCTTACTCAAGCATATAGACATACTGAGTGTTTACATATGAAATATTAGTTGATCAAGCAATAATACCATCTATATCATTGTATTAAATAACCACGAATGAAAGTGAGTTCTGCTGATTTTACACACGTCTAGCTATATGCCTTGTTTTTTTCAAAACTAGTTATCAGTAGATTTAGTGCTGTTATTAATTTAGTGATATACCCATCACAGACAGAATCTATTCCATTCTATTTCTATTTTTATATCACCTCCATTACTGTAATAATAGGCAGCTTTCAGTGATGCATAAAGTATCATTAGTAATATTTTTCATGTGAGTTTTGCTCTTTCATCCTAGGTAATGATTATTGTGATATAAGATTTTTTTGTAGTATAAAATGTAATACATCCTTGACTAATTATGCATCAAATGACTATTTAGCTGTTTAACTCCTTTAGACCTTTGGAGCTTTGACTTGTAGCAAGCTCAGGGATGTCAGCTATTTTTACTTTTATGACTATTATTTGTCTTACCACTGCAAAATTCATTGATCTCCTTTTCTAGTTGAGCAGCCACAATGATGGCTTTTATTAATGCTCTTTTCAGCTGGACTTTTTGTTGTCTTAGTAAGAACTGCTAACGAAATATTATAAATAACCCAGGGGTTAATGGAAAGAGATCTACATGTGCCCAGGCTAAAGAAACTTAAAACCTGGCAGACAAATATATCACATATACGTCAGCTACAAGGCTTTTGATCCATACATGTAATATTCCTTTTGTGTTCATTTCTCAATTGACACTTTTTTTTTTAAAAAACAGATGAAAAATAATTAGAAGTTTAAGGTTGAGTTGACTGTGTTATCAAATATGTCTGAGACAAAAAAAATGCACGGAAGTCTGAATGTCTCAGTGTTTTACAATTGCTTTAGAACAACAACAGCATTTCAGTGATGACGTTATGAATGAACACCAAGAGGTAAATAAAATTCTGAATATCCAACATGGACTTTTTTTAACAACATAAGCTTAATATCAAGAAGTTAGAGGTATTTTGTACCTTTAAAAAAAATTTTCATATTTCTTATCTCCTAGAAAAATGACAGAACAGGCTTCTACACAGAATTATGGATTATGCAATTGTTTTAATTCATTTTGCAAATGAGATTACATTTCAGCTTCACCCTGCCTCCCCTCCCCCCCCCACCGCTACATCCAGTACTTTGTAATTACTATGAATAAGATTTATAAAAGGATTTAATTGCCTATCTCCTTTTGAAATCTCAACCTTGCTATGAGTCTGTTAATCACAACCATCGAGCTTAACTACATCTTCAAGCATAATCATATTCAAAGGTGGAGGTGAATGTTTGGGAGCACCCTCTGTATAAGCTGAGGAGACACACAGCTTCAAAGGCACCCCTCTGAATAGCAGTACCAGCTTCCCACTCATTCTGGAGTAAAAGTCAAGTAGTCCAACTCACTGGTATGTGTTTTGTCACAAAGAACTGCAGCCAAAAAATATTTTATATTTGGATTGTGCCTCCATGAATCCTTTTGTGGAAATACCTGTGTTTTTAAAACCATGTTAGTTGTTTTTAACCAGTGTTTCAGCAAGACATTGTTATTATTTGGGTTGGATGGTGCGGTAGAGTAAGGGCAAGATCTTGGAAATACATTTCCAATTCACAGGAGAGAAATTCCAGAATCCAAATGTTGTTTTCAACTATTTTTCTTTTTTTTTTTTCCTCTTGTTTTTCTAGTCTATATATTCCTGAGGACAAATAGTATTTCATGTTTTCTGTTGGTGCAGTTTAGTTCATACTTATCTCACCATATTAAACCTGTATTAACCTGTACCTCTGTATTATACCTCTGCGTATATATATTTCCCTATGTATATCCCTGTGTGAATCTCATTCTTTTGACCATATTTGGGTTAACACGATTAAATAGAAGTACCAGCATATGAGTGCAACAGTCCATTTGGTTCAATTGAAGTTCTACTAATGAAGATGATGGCAGTTGAAAATGCTAATAAAGCCTGAGCTAGCATCCACCCTGTACTGAGCTGAAGCATGAAGCAGTGAGACCTGAAGCCTAGAAAGCCTTCAATGGCATGGCAGCATTGTTAATGAAGGATGTATCAGAAGTACGGGCAGTAGCTTAGATGCGAGCTCTCTAAATCCTGACTCTCAGAGCAGAAAACAGCCCTGGGTGATGCCATTTCCTCTGGATGTACACTTGATGGCTGCTACAAAGGGACAGGTTAGCATAAAGTGGAGCAGTCAGATGAGTTTCTAATACAAAGAGGATGTAGAAACAGGACCAAACCTCAAAAAGATTCAACTGAGGATATGGATATCATTGAAATTCACTTATTCAATGTGATTAAAGAAAACTCATATGCATCTCTCTCGTGGAAACAGTTGAATGATTTAGCTCAATTGCCTGGAATAGCTTAAATGACACTAGAAGCACATGCTTGTAAAGGACATCAACTCACCACTTTTTTACAGAGATACAGAAAAGAAATCACTTGGGATGCAATATGTAACTGTTTTGGATTGCTGACATGAGAAGAAATAGAGATGGGGGTTTGCCTGAACTGTCAAGTGGCCTTTGGTTTTGTAAACACAAGTTTGCTCTTTCCAATAAATGTGTCTAAAAATCTTATTATGTGTGAATATCATATCATTCAGCCTAAGCCCCTCTGGAATTTGGAAAGAAATCCTCTTCTTTAAGATTGTCAGTATCAAGCTTTTAACTTTTTTTTTATTATTTACATCCACAGTGAATTGAAGATACAACTACCTTTTTGCAGATGCAGAATTATTTACAAGATAGAAGATTAAATTGAAGTTTTTAAATTGAGCTGAACTGTGTATGTGGGGGTCTGTTATACTACCTGAGGAGAAGAAAGTGAGGAAGTAGAAAATGGTTGTGATGAAGATGATAATAACTGCTTTAAAATGAGTTATATTATGGCTGTTATTATTTTTGATCTTAATAGCAGTGACATCACATTTGCTAATTCCACGCAATTTTTATGATCATGATTGTTATTGTTGTTCCCAGTGTGGGTCGTTATTGCTCCTGAAGAACAAATCTTTCATCAAACATTTATTTGTACCCCACAGCACCTTCAAAGTCTGATTCCTTTAGTTCTTTCCAGGTCCCACTGAATTGTTTATAAAGACTTCTCCTGGCAAAGTCCAATATTGACTACATATTTTGTTCAGGACAAATGGATCTGGAGATACATCTACTTGGCTTTAAATCTGAGAATCCAAATATATGTATGTAAGTGTACAACAATGATTCTTCATTTGCTTGTTCAATTCCAAAGTCATGTATTGCTTTCCTTGCCATGAACAGAAATAAGAAAAATAAATTTAAAATCAATACCACACTGCATGTTTAAATTATTTCTTCATTTAGTTGTGGCAAAGGCTGAAATTTCTGAGAAGTTTTTAGATTCTCCACATCTATGCATAACTACTTCTACCTATAGAAGAAAAACAGTCAAACAACAGTAATACAGTGTCCCTTGAAAACCACATTTTTTAAGATTAGAATAAATATTTGAAGGTAAAATAGAAGGCTCTAGGATATGTCATTTTATTTTTCTCCACAGGAATATATTATAAATTTTTGAATGGAAGATGGGTATTACAGCTCCAGAAGTTAACTGGTGTTTATATAAGTAATACTGTCATCAGAAGAATGTGGTAGGAGAGTTGATTGATGGACAATATTTCTTGAATGGTCATGAATGAAAGTAGATGAATCTTACTCCTGATACTTGCTGTAGCTGTCGTCTTAAATAGCTGGAAGAAGAGAAACACCTCAGTGAGCAATTAATGTGACTGCCTAGTGGAAAAGTTGCCTTTATACTCAAAAGATTGATATATTTTACCCTGTAAATACCTGAAATAAGATGAATCTTACTGTCTTTACAGGACAGCTAAGTAGGCATCACAAAGGTAGCATGGACACAAAGATAGCATGGAACCCACCAAAGTTCATTCCACTAAGATTCTAGTTCATTTGGAACACATGCTATAATTGTGTTCTTTTCAGAGCTAGTAATTTAAGGATGTATCTTTCTTATAGCAGGCTAATGAGAAATTTATGATAACCTTTGCATGGTGTATTTATGCACATTGAGCTGTACATGATCAAATTCATCTCCATTATGTAAAATTACTGAGCTTTTGCAGGCAATGTGTGCTTTCATTTCAAGGGCTTTATCTACCTTTTGTCAAGTGTCAGACTGAATCTATCTGGACTGAAACATACCTAAATAGATGATTCATTACTTTTTGATCTATTTTAATCTGTGGTACTAGAGATATCCATGTAATTGAAATCACAATCAGCTGAAAATTTGAAAATTTTCATTCCTCTGCAAGACATGCATGATGTGCATGTTCTCAAAACCTCGTATATTCTCAGAGTTTATGTCTAAAGTGAACTGATATGATCTTCTCAGTATAACTTAATGCATATTATACCACAGAATTGGTAGCATCTGAAATTGATGTATTTGCAGTTCATAACAATTAAACTAGTGCTTCTTCTGGAAATTATAACACATCTTGCCTAAAAGGCTACAAGTGATGAAGCACCTATCATTTCAAGTTCTGAAATTCTTTTTCAGAACCTAATTACAGTGTCTGTTTAAAATTTTCTTTATTTTCAGCTATTGAAATATACCAGCCATTAGGTAAGTCAGTGGATTAAAAAAACCTCAAACTCAATGGTCATTTAAACCTTGACTCAAAGCTGCCTATCTGTCTGACTTGCACTGTGTTTCATGTACCTGTCTCTAGCTGTTTGGGACTGAAAGTGTCCAGACACTCTGATGGCTAGCAGAACTTTAATACAGTTTCTGCCTGCATATCCCTGGGGAAACCAAACCATGAAGTAGTATTCCCTCAGTAGTTCACAGTAAAATTCATAAAAGAAACCTTGCCTTGCATAATTGTAAGAGTTAGTTTGGATACCTACTGTGAGAATGCCCTAAGCTAGCCAAAGCACTGAGAACTTGCTTAGGATCTCTCTTAGAGCAAGCTCTGTCTGAAGGTGGAAACAGCTAAGATAAAAGGTCATGATCTTAGAAATTGCTTCTTTTTTTAAACAAACAAATAAACAAACAAACAAACAAACAAATAAACAAACAAACAAACATACATTTTGTCTGCAATCTGTGTTGCACTACATTTAAAAGCCAGGACGTTCATTAAGAACATGAAAAAGAGGCAGCTACACTCATGTATATGTCTTCCTTTTGGCATGAGGTAGTGTTTAGAGTAAATAGGAAGAAACATACTTTTATCATAAATAAATTACAATCAAGAGAGTTCCTCCCGGTACCTAGGCAGATGCTTGCAAAGGTGTAACTTGATGGCATGTTGGTGGTCATTATTGAAGCTGTTAGGTCTCAATCTTAAAATTCCAAGCTGAAAATGTCCTGAATAAATGCTTGACTAACACACGGTTTGATTATAAAAATGTGTCTTTCTTTCAGAAGACCTGAAGCTATTAGTGCAAAGACACAGTTAAGTGGTCCTAAAGGTATCCTCAGGAATGATGATGGCAATTTTATAATCCTGAAAGTTTTGAAAGCCAAAGGTAAAGTCCTGAATATTGTTTTTATTATTTAGAAAAATGCCTTTAGAGAAAACAATTTATGTGTGACTAGTCAGGGGGTTTGCATGGAGCCTTAGCTTTTAGTGTACTTATGCTTGGTCAGAATCTGTCTGACCATCTTCAGGATGCAGCAGTTGCACAGCAAAAACAGTCAGAACTGTAAGTGAAACATTTTGTTTCTGTAAAACCCAGACAGGCAACAGACAAAACTGAAGTCTCAGCAAAACAGTAGCTCTCACTTTCACTCCTTACTGTGCCACATTTACTTTAATGTGTGGAGATTATGGGGGGTTTAGTGCTTTGTGAATATGAAAAGAATCAAATTATGAGTACTGTTTCATGTGTCACGTCATGGTTTACTTCATCACTTGGACATACATTTCTGTAAAATTTATAAAGACATGTACAGATCAGGCAACTGTATCTCACCAGAGGAGGCAGCACATGCCTACAAAATTTGTCACATCTCAGTCTCTTTCTTTTGTACAAACCTGACCTGTGTAAACATTAGCAAAGTCTGTAAAAGTTTTTGTATTTTCCATCATAGGGATATGAAACGTAAACAGCAATGTTTTCTGGTTTTCTCAGGGCAACAATCCAGGCACCACTGGTGATGCAAGTGCAGCAAAAACCCCCAACCAACAACCAAAGCAAACAAACCCAGTCCTTCCAGTCTACAGTAGTAAGCAAGAGTAGTCATGTGATTTCATTCTATGTATTAGGTTCTACCTTAGGGCAAAAGGCATAGTATAGCAAATTGTGAAACAGTTGGGTTTTTCAGCTTTGTTCAGTTCAAAGGCTTCCTTATTCCACCTTGAGGATAAAGATAACCTTAAACTTTATTTTCTTTCTTGAAACTTCAATGATACAACTTCTTTCTGAAACCAAAGACTTCACATATTATTTATAACCAAAAAAGAAGATGCTTTTTTTCCTGGTCCTCTCGTAAATTATACATTTCTCTTTTTTCTTTGACTCATATATTTAATTTTTTGTCTTTACTTCATGTTCACTATCATACCCCAAAGTTTAACCCAGTTATTCTCAACTATCTCTGACTTTTCCTGTGCTACTATTCCTTGCATTTTCTCAAATTTGAGTTGTAAACAAGTGTCCAAGCAAAATAATAATTTTCTTCCAGGCTGCTTCCACTCAGGCAAAGCAGTTGACATCATCTACCTGGACTTCTGCAAAGTGTTCGACACTGTCCCGCACAACATCCTTGTCTCTAAATTGGAGAGACATCAGTTTGATAGATGGACCACTCGGTGCACAAAGAATTGGCTGGATGGACACATGCAAAGAGTTGCGGTAAATGGCTCAATGTCCAGTTGGAAACCAGTAACGAGTGGTGTCCCTCAGGGATCAGTGTTGGGACCGATCTTGCTCAATATCTTTGTCAGTAACATGGTGTCCCGGGTTCAGCTATAGCAGTCATTTTTTCCCCGTCTTAGTAGCTGGTGCAGTGCTGTGGTTTTGACTTTAAGTCTGGGAACAACACTGATAACACCGATGTTTTTTTGACAAAGCAATTGCAAAAGTGAAGTGAGCCCTCAGCCTTTGGAGGCGGCTCTTGGCAGCCGTGGAGGAAAGGTTTCCCTCCACAGAGCGAGT
>NW_009914130.1:0-2914 GCF_000696875.1 Nestor notabilis
CTGCCCCCGTCCTTAGGGCCTGGGGCGGGAGGTTTCCCCGTCACAGGCCTTGGAGCGTGTCGCAACGTTTGTAATCCGCGTGTGCGACCGTGGTGGTGAGAGCAAAGGTACGCTGAAGTCTCCGCATTGCGTTCTGGCTCCCCTTTGTGCTGAGGAACTTCTCATTTCCAGCCGCGGCGTGAGCGCAATGACACTTTCTGCTGTTGGCTTTGGAAATGGAAGAGGATCCTGAGAGGATTTCAGCCGGGTTCCTGCCCAGCAAGCTCTGGAGGCGAGGAGGAGGCGCTGGACGCCCCTCTGTGGGGGTCTAGAGAGCTCCTGAGTGGGGGCAAGGCCTGTAGAGGGGCCTGCGGCATCCCCTGGGCTTAAGCCAATACATTTTCGTACCTCCGTCCATTCTTATACCCAAATGTTCATCCTTAAGACAATTTGTGTGACTCTGGCCTTGTCATACATCAGGTGCGTGTGAAATGCAGTTGCTGCGGCATCCTCTGTTGAATTTTCACCTGGGAAATGCAGCTTGTGCTTGAATTACGTTAAACTTCGGGGGATGCCATCACCGTGCAGCAATAAAGGAAATTAAAGTAAGGGTTCGAGGCAGAGACGTTTCTTCAGAGCCCTTGGAGGAAGGAGGGGAGGTGCTGGAGAGCACGGTGACAATAGAGGGCACTCTCGTCCTTGCACTGCGACATCTCTGTCTTCAATGTCGTTTCATTGTAGAAAATGAGAAGAAAAAGCCATGTGCGCTGCAGCCCTCCCGGTGTCATCCCGGCTGATCGGCTCCTTGAGGAGAGCGGTGCCTGAACTGCATCGAGGTGAGCACAGCAGGTAACGCACCCACACCACGGCTCCCTGCCGCCTTAGAGGTGCTGTTTGCAGCACACGAACTTCTGCAGGAGACACTTTGCGTTATCACAGTTCGCTCTCAATCCACAGAAAGTCAATGGTCATTTTTCCTGCGGGATCTTGCACTCTTTAGAAAAGCCAAGCGCTTGTCCCTGATGGAGAGCCTGCACTGGAAAGATGCATTGTGCATGGCCTGCAAGCTGCTGCCCACCAACCCTGTGCTGCAGCTGGCAGCACATGCCCAGCAAAGCCTCCTTTCCACAGGGACAGTGTTGCAAAAGGAGATACAATCCCAGCAGAGATAAGAAATCCTTCACCTTCCCTTTTACAAATACTGTAGTTGACCCTCCACTTATTCAGCAGCAGAGGATGATTCTCATTGCATTGCTGAAGTCACAGAAATGACACCCTTTGCTTTCCCTTCACACTTCATTTCTGTTTCTCTCCTTTTTCTTGCATTTTCCCCACTAACCCTCACTGTCCTGTCTGTTCCTTTCCTTATGTAACCCCCAGCCTGTACCTTTCTTTTGCTTCCCCCTGCTTGTGGCCTTCTCTGTATGATGAGCTATGCAAAATTTGCAGTTTTAAAGTACAGTAAGGAAAACCCTGCTGAGCTATTCACAGTGAAAGTCCTTGGTATGGAAAATACATCTTTTCAAAATAAGGACAGCAATGATTTGCTATTAAGCATCATTTTTCTCTGAAGGTTTCAAAAGAGCTTTTATTAGCAGCATCTTATCACAGCCTGTTCGGTGTCACCCAGGCAGTTCCGAAGGCGGGTCGGTGGCTAAGGCTGCAAACATAGCAGCTGAGTTCTAGGCCTTAAATGTGACTGGTAAATTATCATCATCTCCCACTGGGAAGCACTGCACAAAACCGATGTAAAGTCTTTCTTATCCAGTGCAAGGATTACTTTGGGGAGCAGCTTTGGGGTCTCAACTGGTCAGTGCTTCCAAGGACCGGACAGATTTTGGAGAGTGTTTTCATCAGGCTGTGTTTTGTTTGGTTTTTTGTGTGTCGGTTTAAGGGTGCTTTCAAGTGTTCACAGACACATCATGTCCTAACAGGCTGCAGGTCACATTCTTGCAAGAAATTAAAGCAAAACCTACTGGCACCTGGCAGATTCAGGAGTTCCCTTCATTATCCAGGGCAGACCCAGGGCCCCTGTGTTTCAAAGCTATTCTGCCAGTCGAGTGATTTAATGTGCCTCTGTAACATATAAATTATTAACAGCTATTCAGAATGTTCCCAGAGCACAAGATGACAAAACATACTGGAAGAACAGAACAGAAATGTTTTCTAGCTCAAATCTTTTGACATGCAGTAGAGTAAGATTTATCTTGGCTAGAATCCTTTTTACAGGAAACTGGTTCCCCTTCTCACAGCAAATGCTCCTATTTATGTCAGGTGCCTTGTGAGCTTTTTGGCTTGCTGCTGCTTCTTTTTGCTTCCTTTCTTTCTTTTGCTTGATTTTTTTAAATTAGCATAAGTGGCTAAACCAATGTTGGCACCTGGATCCAGTCTTCATGTTGCACCTAATTCATTCCATGCTGCTGTCTGTAGGACAGACTGCAAACTGCTCAGTGGAGTAGTATGGGTCTTGCACATGGAGAAGGGAGAGGTTTCCTCTCACCCCCCAGCAGCTGGGAGGTTTGTGTCTTGTCCACAGCGCAGAAGTATTGGAAACCCTTTCTTCAAAGAAGGTCTGGGTCCTTTAACATACTCCTTCTCCTCATAAAGGCAATCAAAAGCTTGAAAATGTGACCTACTTCTATCCAAATATCCCTTTAAGCAGAGGCCAATGCAAGATAGTGTTCTGAAAATGTGCTTTTCAAGCTGTGCTGATGCTTTGGGGGTTGCCCATGGGGACCTGCTGAAGGGAGGAAGCCAACTTACTTTGTTGTTCTAAGCTGAACAAAATCACAGCACAGCTCTATCCTGGCTGTTTTCTTGGCATTAATAAGCATAATGACTAATTAAATACTGTCCCATCAGCAGAGAAATCAAACGAGACCACCTGACATAGATTTTCTTGGAAGAAAGAGCTTTGTTCTCATGTTTAATGTAG